>NC_072733.1:199326323-199499743 GCF_026930045.1 Uloborus diversus | reverse complement strand
AGTCCACTACCTTCTATTATAAGCAGATATTCTTTGGGCACCTAATTTTTTGATGAAAAAAGTTGCAACAACGTAACGCAATCCGAAAACTTCTAATATCATTTTTGTTCCAGCTTTCGTGCATTGGTCTACATATTTTGGTTTAAAAACCATAACAATTAATGTAAAAGTAATACTATAATTATACAATAATAATATCAAACAAAAGACAGTCTCCTGGTTTATTTAATACTCACACAATATACATATATATGTGTCGACCTCAAACACATTAACAAACAAAAGCAACTGAAGTTGACCAGATCTCATTGCATTGATTAGCTTAGCTCAGTAGAAAAGCAATTGATAGCAAGAACTGAAATAGCTGCATCTTTTATAAATAAACAAAAGATCAAAAGATATTCTTATCATTTTTATACATCACATATGAAATTACATAATTTCAAAACAGCTTTTGAAATAACTTAACTTCCATTAATTTATTATCAAGTTTTTGATTTATTGAACTCTGCTAACAAGGGTAAACATAAATACATACAATCTGTATTGTCACTTGAAATCGAAACTAAAAGTTCTTAAGGTAAAAATTCATAAATTTTCTTGACTATAGTCCAAATTAGGGTTAAAATTTTGAGAATTACCACTGTGTAAAATTTCAGAATAAATTCCGAGTAAGTAGGATGAGTTTTATCGGATGTCGAAACATGAGATCAAAATTGTAAAAGCGACAATGCAATCATTTATTTGTGAATCGAAAAAGAAAACTCTACCGGTAAGTTGAACTGGTGCCGATTAATTTACTCCATTACATCAAATGTTCTTAAAATTAAATAGTACCTTTCACAGCAAAACTTAATCACGAAGCAATAACATTTTCCCACACATTGCAGATATGTCGACGATTAAAATAAAAAGATAGAAACATTTTAAATAAAACATGATCAATTTAACAACTTACAACGTTTAAATGTTTCAATATGATCAGATATACTTGCAGATAAACATTTGGCAGGATCTTCCAACATATTTAATCTTAAACATCATTTCAATATCCACTAACGAGAATGTGGGGCAAAGTGGAAATGGTGAAATATTTTTTTTTAGAGCCATCACTTATCTAGTAATATTTTAACTATGTAGTAACACTTGTAGTGTATTCCAGTCAAGAAAAAAATTACCTCTGAAAATAAAAAAATACATAATAAAAGCAATTAAAAAAAATATACTCATAGGGTAACATTTTGTTGCGAGTCAAAATTTCTTTTGTTATTGTTAAATAATGTTCTTGTTATAAACCTTTTATATATTAATTGATACCTGATTCTGAGATTATTTGTTTAATATCAACCTTGTCTGTATTTAAAACGCTTCGTACAGTTAGTCAAGTGCTAGCGGGGCAACTTGAAATAGTTCTTTTCACTTACTTATTCAATATTGTATTAAATTACTTACGTATTCATTGAATAATTATTTCATTTACATTCCTTCATTTAATAATTCCCTTGTTTTCTAATTCATTCGCTAATTTATTCACTCATTTATTTTTTCTCATGCATAAACTTATTTCTTTATTTATTTAATCGTTTATTGTTTCATTTCATTTAGTTTTATCTACTACTCATTTTCTTGATCAAAAATATCTTTAATTATTTCACTATTATTTTTCACTTTACCCTATGAAAAAAATAAGTGAAAACTTTTTGGGAGGTACAAATTTACTGCCAAAAAGAAAAACCAATGTTTCAATGCAAGTTTTATGTTTTAAAAAATACATAGTTCTTTCTTTATGTATCGTACTTTTCAGAACAAATGTCCAACTTGTTCATTTTTAAAAAAACCAAGTTATCCCAACTATTTCAATTTGCCCCACATCCCTCTATATTGCCATTCCACAGAGCCGACTGAAACCAGACACCAACAAACTCTTAATTAAGTTCGAAGTTTTCTGAGGAAAATAAAAATCACTAATACTATGTGTCGTGTTGGGAATAATATATGCGGGGCAGTTTTCAGCAGAACTAAATTAGATTGAATTTGAAAAACGAATAAAACCAGAAAAAGGAAACACTTTTAAAGGTTGAATACTGAGCCATAACTAAAATTATCATCAGAATTTGAAATAAAAAATCAAAATGTCTAACAGAAACGGAACCTCGGGATTGTTCCAATGTTCTCTGGGAATGCAATTAAAAAAAAAAAGTCACACTGTTACACATATTTTTAAAGCTCTAGAGATTTAACGAACTAATGAATCAAAACAGAAAAAGGAAACACTTTTAAAGGTTGAATATTGAGCCATAACTAAACTTCACATCAGAATTTGAAATAAAAAATCAAAACGTCTAATAGAAACGGAACCTCGAAACCAATGTTCTCTGGGAATGCAATAAAAAAAAAAGTCACATTGCTACACATATTTTTAAAGCTCTGTAGAGATTTACCGAAATTTATTTTTTAACGTTCAGAACGTGTGTTACAAAAATTTTCCATGAGAATTTCATGTTTACGTCAGTCATACGGTATTTGATATTCATTTTTTTCCATTGTGTAATAGCAAGTCCTTTCCAATACATTTCAATAGTATATAGTATGAGCACTGCAATTTTCATTGCTAATACAGAAAGCATAATTTTCTCCGCAATTAGTGGTTTGTAATTTTAAATTTATTTCGATTGTACACACAAGCTAAGGTTTACAACTCAACATTCTCTGTAAATCACGCTAAAGCTTGTAATAAACAACTTCTGATTGTGCAATTAGTGAATTTATCGTTACAAAAACACAATTCCTAACAAAATTAGAAATACATATTTGGAACTTTTTTTTTTTGGTGTTCCAGATTTTGTAATGCTTGTGATAAAGAAATTGAAAATTTTAATTATTAGACACATGCTAATTCAAATGCGGCACAAAATAGCGCATAAAAATGAACATTAATGAAAGATATAAAAAGAACTAAAACAGACGTATCAAAACGCCTTTATTTCAGTAGTAATTGAATGGTTAAATTTAATTAATTAAATTAAAGTATTATTATGACATTTGTAGGGGAAAGAGTCAAATATTTGAGTGACATCCGAACTATACTTAAAAAATGAGTAATAAATCATAGACAGGCTTCTAATTTAAATCTTCTTGTAAATTCTGTACTTTAACTGTGCGTGCACCCAGTCAAACTTGAAAAACCAACCGCTCCCTTAATATGACACTAGTTTTAATTAATCATTGCAATAATAATTTATCATTATGTTATTGGCATACTTATAGAAATTTATTTATACTAACATTGCCTTCTTAAACGTTATACAAGTAAAACGAAAGTTTAAAAATTTTCTCGCTTATTAGTGATTAATGATGGTAGTGATCTTGTATAAATAGTAATTAACACATTTTTGTGACATTATTAGTTAATTTTCTTGCTAATATAAAGTACTTTAGATATCAATAAAAACGGAGTATCCGAAAAACGGGAACAAGCACATGTACTTTATTAAAAACTTAAGAAAATAAACCATCATGGTATGATGGGGGCAAATTGCCTTTTTTCAGAGATTGGCCGTCAAATTTGAAGTGTTCAAAAAAAAAAAAAAATCTACACCTCAAAGGTAAGTCACATTTCACTACTTTTCAGGAGAGTGTATAAACGTTTATTTACTGCTGCATACGAAGGTAGGGACTCGTGATCTTAAAAAATTGGTAAATACTAAATACAAAAGATTTTTGTTTCTTTTTAAAACGGAATTACGTTATTATTGCTTAATGCGGAATAGGTTTCTACATGCAGTGCAGTAATAACCTGAAACTAAAAATTTTTGGGCACATTAGTATGGCTCTAAAGTAGATATATGTTAGAGAGAAATTATAAAAACCTATACAGAATTCTATTTTCAAAGTTACATAACCATTCTGTACATATAATCATGATATTAACGACTCAAACGTTTTAAAGTTCTAAGGATTTCCTTTCCAAAATCATAATCAGTATCATAATCTGTTCTCTAGCTCGTCAACATTGCCAGAAAATATTGTTAAAGTGTATCATCGCGATTGCAATAACTAAACCTTGCGCATGATGTACAACTGATTTAATTTGCTACGTTTTGTTAAAAATGGAAAGGAATTTGAGATATATACGATCAGCAAGCATGATGATTAATTTTTAGTTCACACCAGTATCACGCGCGATCTTTCCTTGTTGACAGCATTATGTATTAATGAATTAAATTCTGAAATTTTCAGGGAAAAAAAAAACGTAGACTAAAAGTAATTGTAGAACTAACGCAGACCAATGAAGCAGAATTTTGCCAAACAATTGTGTTTCACAAAAGCTAATAAAACTGGCAAGAAAGCGCTGACGATATATTAAAAACAATGAAGACTAAACCCATTATTTTCTTTGAATATATAAAAAAAAAATTCATTTATTTTTCATCAAATAACTATGATTACGAAACAGACGATATTTTATTAAGAGAGATAATCTCATCGTTTTTCTCTTTGAGAATGTAATTTTACAATTTGAAAGCACACGATAATTTGAATTGTTGGTAACGTCAGGAGCGTTACTCGATCAGTTTTGGCTTTTATATGTATGAAGATATCGTTGATCGAAGTCTAATTTAAAGCAAGGCTGTAAAAAATAATTACGTCATTAAGCTTTTTAATAAGTTTACGTATTTTAAACGGCAAAAACTTCTGACTGTTAAAAAAACCTTAACAAATTAAGAGAACAGCGTTTTGTGAAATATAAAACTGCTTTAGGCATAATTTCTACGAACTTAAGGTAAAATTAAAAAAAAAAAAGTCAAAAGACTGAGTCAATTAGAACCTATACCCATACTATGATTTTTATTTCAGACATTAAGTAAAAAATTCAAAATAAAAAATAAATATCCCCCAAATTTCTCCGAAATAAGAACAGAAAAGGAAGCAGTATGCTCTCTATCTCTCATCACTATTATTCTAAGAAAAATAAAGAATTGAGAAAAAAAAAAAGATCAAAAACTGCCTGGGAACATTTGACCAAAAATGATTTTTGCTGCTAGTTATACTCCTTCTTTCTGTATCTCTTGGTGAGTTTCTCTTTCGATCAAGTTTATCTTCTAAGCCACTTTTAATTGCCCGGAATATTTTTTTTTTCATTTTTTATAGAAGAGGAAAACAGAGATTCTACTAGCATTTGATACAGAAAGATTTAAAAAACGTTGAATTATGGAAAACAATAATGTCCAAATTTGGAAATAAAATAACATGTGCATGATTCGGAGTTAAATTTTTTCTGTGATCAAATTCTTCTGTGATCAAATTCTTCAGTCATTCTTCTCATTTGGAAAATTCTCCAGTATGTGTTAATGAATGAATGAGATAAAAATAAGAAAAACCAAGTCGAGAGAAGTTCCTAGTTATTAGTCAGACATTATTGAATGCTTATTTAGAAATTAGGTTTGATAAACTGTTTGTAACATACAAATAAGAGTTTTTACACTCGCGGAAGGACCAATTTCTTGTTCTCTGAAATTCATAGTATATGTAATTTTGACTGCAGATTTTTTCTTTATTTCATTATTTTTTATGGCCTTCAACTGGGGTAGAACTAATATTTTATTTTCGAGCAAATCGTCATTTAAGTGTTTGTAATTACAAATCAAACATTTCAATGAATAAAATTTGCCTGAGTAGTTTAGTTAAATGTGAATATGCAGTTAATAACATTGAAATCACTATTGTAACTTTAGCAATACAGTCACAGGATAAAACAGTGTAACGGCAATAAGTGGTTGGAATGAAATTTCTTATCACCTTGATCTCAAATATAATAAAAATATATTTAAAAAATGGCTTTTAAGTTGTTAATTTTACGGTTTATGTTTATAAATTTAATAGTATGCTTTATACGCACTAGCGCAGTCAATTTCTGTGCGTTTTCAAACATCAAAACCGATCACTGCGAGTATGTTAAGGGCTACGGAGTCGGAGGAAAAATGACCGACTCCGACTATGGGAATTTTAGGGTCTTTAACTCCGACTATTTTCCCTTAAAATCAGTCCGAATTTGCAAGTACAGGAAGCGTTGCGGACTTTGAGGAAAAATGAATGACTCCGAATCGTGGAACTTCAAGCCTTCGACTCCAGACTCTAACTCCTTTACACAAAAATATGTCATATTCCGACTCCGCAACTAAAAACAATGGTGGTTGACTTCATAAAAATACAAAAAAAAAAAAGGTTGAATAATGTGGATATTATATATATATATATATATATAGATAGATAGATAGATTTGGAAGGAAAAGTCAAATATGTGTTGTTCTGAAACAGAAACCTTGACTCTGATGAGCAGCGGGCGACATGCCTGCTAGCCAAATAATTTCATCTTCTGAAACGTCGCAGGGTGGAGCAAGCCTCCGACAACTCTTTTATGATATCATTAAGTTGCACTTTTATCCTGAAGGAAGTTTCCTGAATGAGAGGTTACGCGGTAAGGGGCAGGAGCAAGTTAATTACGCTATTATGTTAATGTTATGAAGGGAACAAATGTTGGATATAATTGGGTAGTTCTTGAAGTGACGTAGCATCAAACACTCCTCGACGCTTTCTTTGGCCTCAATTTGTAAGAACATTGGACTAATAAAACTTCCAGTCTCTTTACAACTGAAACCTGTTATGAAAATTTCAATTCCACATCAAGGATTTTTTTTTTTTTTTTTGGACGTTTAATGAAATGGTTTGAAAGTTTTAAAGAGCATCTATTTGATCAGAAGAAAATATCTGACTATTGTACGGAAAGGAATTTTTTGTTCTGTTAATTAGTAGAAATGATTTTGGAAAATACGATATGATTTCTCTGAATGAAGTCAAGATCAAATAAAGGCATTAAATAGTATTCACAAATAAATAAATATATATTTTTTTCCTTTTAAAAAGAAAATAGAAAATGTATTCAAGATAGAATCATATTGTAGAGTTGACTTTAAAATAAGCTTGGGTGCTGTCTATAAATTATATCGCACTTTTTTCAGCATGTTTGACCCTCTACTCCCTTTAGTGTCACATTTCACTTTACCCACCCCCTCCTCCCCTTGTCACATGTCACGCTGTTTTTCACAACCATATTCCAATAAAAAACGTGTGATGTCACGCTTATTATTATAGCCCCATCCCTTGTCACAAACAAGTTCATGTCCACCTTCCCCTCGCCACCTCAAAGAATGATATCATTTGTGGACAATCCCATATGAATGTATTCTTAAATACAGCATAAGTAATAATGGCGAGTCATTAATTACTGTAAACATAATTTTAAACGTAGGGGTCAGCAACAAAGTATCGTGAGTGCGCGTGGACATTTGAGCATCTCCGTTGAACATGAAATTTCAACGGTTGATTTAATAAAGTTGTATGAAAATTCTGCAGATATGTGTAGATAAAATTAAACTAGAGGTATGATGAAAGCAGTAAATTAATTCATGATTAAATCAAGATTTTAATGGAAACTAGCCGAAATAGATCGTAAAATTGCAACTGATTTTGGATGAAAGTTTACTTCTAAAATTCAGTTTTTTTTTTGTCGTAAAAAATAACTTAAAGAATTTGGTCGAGTTTTCAATATTATAATGCATTGGAATGAAATATACTTTCTTTAAAAAAAATTGTTTCCCGTTTGGTTATTTTGAAGATACTGCTACTTCAATCATATCACAAGAATTTTTAAAAAAGTCTAACCAATACACATATTAAATAATAACATTAACATAAGTATTACTTTACTTACTTAATTGACACTTATATAATAACTATTACTGACTGCTTATGATAATAATTAAAATTGTTTCACTTGGATGTTAAAGTGAACGGTAATTTTTCTAGAAACGTTTTTTTTGAAAATTACTTTCTGTTTGTATTTTAAAATTTGTTGTTAGATTTATATTTTATTGAGATTGAAAAAGTCTGTAATAAATAAAACTATATTTTTCTTTTTAAACTGAAAATAGAATAAAACTCAGAGATTTTTGCACCCTTGCTGGTCATTAAATTTCATTTTCAGTCTTCAACCGACATAAAGTTGGCAACACATGCTGCAAGGGAAGAAACCACGTTGCTGTAATATTTAAAAATAATAAATGAAATAATGGTAATAATTCATAAAATGAAGTACAAGAGAACTGGAGAAATAAAATTTCGTATTACGAAGAAAACTAAAAGAAACGGTGTTGCAAGATACATTATAAAAAAAATAGTGCAGTGAACAAAACGGAAGAAATCTTTGAAAAGTTGTAAAAATAGAAAAAAAGAAAAGCGTGATAAAAATGCTCAGTTTAAGAATAAATATATAAATAATGGTAAAACAAGCTGAAGAACTGGTGAAAAAGGTGGGGGGCGTAAATCCTTTTTTTTAATGTTATGTACAGATGGATATCGCAGGGTTTGAAATAAGCGGTTCGGTTGTCGTATTTCCAATTAAAACTTTTAGTTTGAAGTTCACGATTGAACATCCTGTTGTCGACACCAAACATTTGAGCAAATAATTATTTTGACGTTCGTAATTCCATACTCAGTCATCAATTTTTACTCGCTTCTTCCTTGGTGCTATTGGCACCTTAATTAGCTTCGTTCATCTGCTGGAAAGCCTTTTGATATCTTAACCATATTTACAAGCCTTACTTACAGCTTGAGGCACGACTTTTCACAATAGGGCGCTGAACATCACTCGTCTGTCACCTACAGCTTTAACAGTGTGTAAGCTTCAAACATGATTTTATGAAAAAAAACCTTATTCTTACGAGCATTTTCTCTTCCGTTTCATATCTAAAATTTCCCTGTAATATTAACTACATCTCATTATTTATCTGAAACCTGAAGCTTCCGGTAAAATGAGCTTTTCAAAGATCTTTGAGTAGTTACACAGATACAAGAGGTATTTATTATTAATTTACTTCCTGATCACCGTACAAAAGTGAAAGGCAATAAACAAACTCTAAAATATAGCAGAGTGCAATTTGAACCTTATCTCAGAAGGTACATTTATGTAGCTTCAAGTAGGATCTCACTTATAAAAACCTTATTCTTATGAGCATTTCCGCTTCCGTTTCATATCCAAACTTTCCGCGTAATAGTAATTGCATTCCCACTATTTATCCTAAACCTGAAGCATCCAGTAACCCATATCGAGTTTTTCCAAACGTGTAGTATACAAAGGCACGTGGTCTCAGTCGCGGGGTCGCAAACCCCTCCTCCCCGATCCCCCTTTGCCTGATTAATCACCGTCTAATGAAGAAGAGAAAACAACCCCAAAAACCCTAAACACGAATCGTTCCCCGTAATAGCTCTTCTAATGAGGGAAACTGATCCCACAAGTATCCAGACAGGAGCGTATCCTCTCACGGCCCCTTCGTACATACTCCCTGGCAAACTGACAGACGTCAAAAACGCCTACCTCCTTTGCAGCGGGTGTTGAAATAAGGGATGCAGGATTTGGCGACGAGTCAGAATCACGCAATCAAAATTAATAATTACATATTTGAAGCGGATGTCAAAGTGTACGGAAAGAAATGGGACATTTATTAACACGAAAGATTTAAGAGCCTTCAAATCTGCTTCTAGTTTCTATTACATCGATTTGAGCAATAAAAGTGATAAAAATAGAACAGTACCGTTTTGAATTATGATTAAAAAAAGGAACAATTACTGAAAAGCAACGTTTCCGTAAGAATTATAAGCCTGCAAAAATTACAACCATACTAATGAACATGAGAAAATAGTTACTTATTCATTATTACCTCATCCTAGAAGCTATACATCTTAATCATAATCCAAATGAATAAAGAAGGCCGCCTTGTCTGGGGGGAAGTTCCGGGTTTGAATCCCGGCTCGGGCATGGATGTACTTTCTCCTGTACTCTGCCGTGCTAAGCACAAAAGTCGTATCTGCACTTTTTGTCAAAATTGAGTTATTGTCACAGGGTGGTTCTTTGCCACATATTTTACCCAAGTACAATGTTTTATGGTCATTTGTCGATGGAAAATAGTTTTAAAAGAAATCTGAAAAAGTTTCATCTGAATCAAATACTTGGAGGCACACAACTTTAAATGGTATTTTCTCATTTTAAATTCAGTTACAAATACCACTTTTGCACTTAGCACGGCAGTACTGTCATTTCTTTGTGTGAATGTGTTGTTATGCCGTGATGGTTGTCTACCCTATAATCGGGTCCTTATGGCATGTGTTTACAGTTGGACGTCGGACTTCACACCACATTACGGCACAATTGGAATAGGGAAGCAGCGCACCCCAAATTGCCTGTCTGGCTGGCACAAGACAACGACAAATTAATACATATTTGAAGCCGGTAATGAAAGTGAAGGAAAGATGACTAGGAAATAATACAAAGCTACAGAAGACTTATAATTCTTCACATCCTTGTGTCTCTAGTTGTTCAAACAAATGGTAATACAAATAAGTATGTATAAATAACATACGAGGTGTGACATTGAATAATGGTACTGACGTTACTACAACAGAAGAAGTGCGCATGCGTCAAACGATAGCCACTGACAGCTGTTATCGCGAAGCCTTCTCTTTCAAATGCAATACACCTCTCACTTTTGTTTTAAAAACAGTAAAGCCATAGCCTTCGTTCGAATTAAGAGTTTTTTTTTTTTTTTTTTTTTAACCGGAAAATATCAGTAAAGCAACGAACAGTCGTAAAATGTCACATGAAACTTGGAATACCTGCTACTGAAACTTATAACGTATTGAACGAAGTGTATAGTAATGAATGTTTATCGCGTGCATGTGTTTTTGAGTGTTTTAAGCGTTTAGAGATGATCGAGAAGACGCTTCAGAGGATTCACGCACGTATCGTCCTTCCTCTACAAAAACGGATGACAATGACAGTATCGAAAAAAAAAACGGTAATCTGATTCGATCTGATCGTCGGTTAAGAATTCACGTGACTGCTGATTCTGTACGACCCAAAACGACCTGAATTGTGGAAGAACAAGACATGGGATCTCCACCAAGACAATGCTTCGGCTCATTCCGCATTGTCTCTAAAGAGGTTTCTAGCCAAGTTCAGCATCCCAGTGTTAGACCAACAGCTTTATTCACCGAATCTTGAACCACGAAACTTCTGTTTCCTAAGGTAAAATCTGCACTAAAAGGAACAAAATTTGAGTCTATTGAAACTGAGAAAAGCGGCGAGCGTCTGAGGGAAATGACAGAAGATTTTCTTGACTGCTTCGAGCGATAGAAGATTCGAATGGAGCGATGTAGGGATAGAGGATTGTTGTACATTAAAGGTGATAATAAATAAAAATGTAATAGTGTGTAGCAGTATAAATGTGTAGCAGTAATAGAGTAGTAGCAGCAGCTATTACTGCAGTAATTTAAAAACATAACAAGTTCAGGAACATGTTATCCCTATAAAGTAACCTATTTTCGAGTTAGTAGTTTAATAAACTTTCGTCCCAAAATCTCCCCCGTCCCTTCCCAGATGGAATAAATATTTAGCTTGATGTCCACAGCCAAAAATTAACTTTTACTTGGGATGCACATTTTTTGCTAAGGGAAGTAGTGTTACGTAGTCGCTGAAGTTGGATGACTGCAACATCTAACAGCAGTAGTAATCAAAACACATACACACACACACATTAATAATTACATTAATCTGAACAGACAGTTCGGCTGACCAAAAATGAAGAAATGAGTCAAACTCTTGTATTACGTTTTGTATAAATAGTTATTATAAGTATGTTGTATATCATTGTAGTATATAATTTAATCCACCTACTTATTACACACTCTTATGAACTGTGTGTATACTATGTAAAAATAGCCTAAGGCGCCAAGGATTTCTCCACTGTTATTTACAGCGTGTATAAACTATATACAATTGTTAGGATACAAAAAGTCTCAGTCATCAAAATAATGTGAACCAGCCAATCAAAAAAGTGCTAATCCAAAGCATTTTTGTTGGTATTTGGGCACATTTTCATTCAATGGCTGCTCTCAAGTCATTGATTGTTACTGATTTTATGCTATAAACATTGCTCTTGAAATGCGTCCACAAAAAAATTCAACTAATTGAAACGGCTACCCTTCGGATTGGTCCACAAATTGCACAATCCCGTTAAATAATTGATTGGTTCATTCATTTGTTCACATTATTCTGATTTTTGATAAATTTCAGCACTGAAGAAATTGTTAGTGAAAAAGTCATTGAAAAAGTGTATTCATTTTATTGGGACGCTCTATAAATGTATGCATGATTTTTTTTTTTTGTGTGTACTTTTTTTATTTGTAAACATATGTGCAGTTACTCTGAGAGAAGTTCATGCTTCTTTTTCCTCATGACACATAATATTTCAGCATTCAATCAAGTGTTTCCTGAAAACTGGAAGAGTTTGGCGACGCAGTATGAAAAAAAATACGGCAACCCTTCACCGTTTGTAACGGAAGCTGAGTTGGTAAATGCCTTGGTTAAGCACGCTCGGTCGACCATAAAGCACCAACTGTGAAAACATTGCACTCCAGAAGACATCAACACATAGTTAACCGCCTGTCAAAACTTCATGTCAACTTTGACATCGCCTTGTGCCCATCAATCGCCTTGTCAGAAGTGTCATTTCAGTTTCGCCTTTTCAGAGTATTTTGCTGACGCTCTAGACAGATATCAACAAACAAATTATTTTAAAGGATAATTGTTATAGAGAGGGAATGAGTTTTGCTCATTTTAAGCGCTAACAAACCAGTGTGATATTTTAAGACCTTTCAGCAACTGTTAACTGAACTATTCGTTGACATAACAAAGAAAGTGGAAAATATCCCAACAGTTCAGAAAATAAGTCTAATTTAGTCACTTTTTAGAAACTCGCGTTTTTCATGTTGCAAAATTTCCGAAACACATTGCAAAATTTTCAGTTTCCATTGCTTGAGTCTTGTTTCTAAATTTTTCAGATTTTTGTTGAAAAATATACATTTGTTCAAGATTCTAACACATAGCTCATAGTTTTTGCAACGACTTCGAGTGCAATTAGGGACAGTCAAGTTTCAACAAAACGATAATATCGGATCCGCAAGCAATATGGAGTTACATAAAGATTGCTGAACTTAAAAAACACGAGAAAACAATTATGTTATAGCAATGTCTAGAACTAAGTATGAAAGAAACCAGCAGAATTTTAGCAGATTAAAAAGTTGACATTTAAAAACATACCAAGTTCAGGACTAATCCTTTTATTTTCGTTCTATTTTAAATTTGACTCTCCGTGTTTTTTTTTTTTTTTAAGCCTTGATTTTTTTTTTTTTTGCTCAAAATGATTCTTTCGACGGTTTTCTTTTTTTCTACAATTTGAATATTATCTATCCATCTTCATTTTATCCGTCGCATTTTACTTTATGAATCATTTTAGTTTGTAGACTACATTCTTTAGCACTATCAGATGTATGATATTTATATCTAAATTCTTGAGATTTTTTATCCTATGATTCAAAAATTGAATTGGAATTTCCTAGCCCCAGCATATTTTTTCCTTAGCTATAACTTTGAAAGAATAGATTAATGCATGATCAATGTAAAATTAGGTGGAGGTAGAAAAACAATTCTGCCGTGTGCAGGTAAAGGGCAGTAACTGCAAAATTTTTATTTTTCATTTTTTTTTTTGCAATTTTATCATCTGTTGTACGTTATCTTTACTGTACAAGCTCGCTTATTTGGTTTCAGCTGAAAAAAAGGCGCGAAAAAAACGTCTAATTTCAACATTTTCCTATTGCTAGTATTGAATCCACCACACATTTCTTCAAGTATCTCGAAAACTCATTTCTGCAGATACTGTCGTTTACCTGCACACGGCAGAATTAACCTGGGTATGTCAATCGGGTTAATGTTTCAATGCCATTTGTTTTAGCAGCGCGGGTATATAAAAACGCTTTTCGGTTACACATAAATCTGCATGCTTCTCAATTCACAATACTTTTTGCTGAGCTCGAATTCTATCATTTTTTTGGTTTTTTGTTTCTTTTTTGCACAAGAATCGTGTCTTAGTAAAAATATTTTCTTAAATGTGTTCGATGCTCGATCGGTCGAATGCAATTTTTTCGGCACAAACGCAGCCAAAACTTACTTTTCGGAAGGGGGTGGGATCCTAGCCTTCCTTACATTTAAACTACCATATTAAGATTGGCCATATATGTTAAAACAAAGGACTCTGGGAACTGATCCCCAACCTCCCTCTCTGTCCCAGTAGAGTGGAGTAACAATTTTATAAGCCAGCCATGTTTAAAGTTGCAAAGCATTCGAGCAACCGGAGGCAAAAATTTAATGCATATGTCTAACTGGGTTGTTTTATAGCAATACATGATCTAGTGTCTTTATTAAGCAATATTTATGATTTACGTTTGCTGATTTGTTCGATACCGTATCGAACAGATGTTACCGATATCCAAGACGTGGGTGCATGTATCTTACTGAAACAGATCAAGCATTAATTCTGACAAAATTTTAACTTTTTATGCCAAGATAAATTTCCAATTGCTCAATTCCCTCTAATGTGTAAACATTTATAGAACATTGAAAATAAGTACTTGATCTGTGTTACCATGTCCTTTCCAGGCTGCCTTGGGAGTGAATCCCAAAACTTTCAATTTGTAAAAACTAGTTAACATTAGATTTAAAAGGATCTACAGCAATACTGGGCAAATGAGCTAGATGGTTAACACCGAGATCAAACTAGTTTAAAAAAAAAAGTTGATTAAAGTTAGTCAGTAAAACTCTATGAAAAAGAATAAAGCAAGTCAAATGTTCAGGTGGACTCGATGCCCATGTCACTTAGCCACGCATAATGTCTTACCATCGCTAAAATAAAGCAAATTTATTACAGATTGAATAGCGTATAAAGTTGAAGCTGAAGGGGGAGGAAGACAGAACTATATGATTGTAAGCTATAAGATACGAATGTGTAACTTAATTAAAAATTAAATGGTCATTTTCAAAACTAAATAGCAGGAAAATAATAAAAATGTTTGAGTTAGTTTGGAGCGAAAAAAAGTGTCAGGGGCACATTTAAGGTATCCGACTGCGTTCGAAGAAATTTTTTTGAAAAATAACCTGGACATTTTTTTAAATGTTATTTTTTAACTGCACATATTTCAAAACTATGAAAAAAATGTAAAAACAAGCTTTTAAAATATTATTTTTTAAAAAAAAATGGACAAATTTGAAGAAAAATAGCGAAAAAAACGTGTCTTACGCTAACAGTTATTGACAAAATTTGGTTCTAATCACACACAAACCCTTGTAGTAATACATTTGTATGACATTAATGTGTGTTTTGCTCTAAAAGTTTTATTATTTTTTAAAAAAAGTACTGAAATATAGCCGAACAAAGTTCCTATACTGGTATTTTTTCGTAAACAAACGCCTTTGTTTATGCTTATCCGCATGAAAATATTACTTAATAATGAAATTCAGCTTAGCTTTTAGAGGAAAACATCAAGCATATTACAGAGAACTATCTCAGAAAATTTCACATCAATACTGCAATAACTTTTTGAGATATCATTGTTACGGTAGACAGCTTTCTTCAAAAATATCGTTCTTCAGAAAACGCGTTTAAATGCAACTTCCGGTCTGGAGTTCAGTGTACGACTCTGTCAGGGGCGTAGCTAAGGGGGGGGTTTTGGGGACAAAACCCCCCCCGAAAAGTTAGTCTCAAGAAAAAAGAGAAAAAGAAGAGAGAAGAGAAAGAAAAAAAAAGAAGAAAAGGAAAAAATTCCAAGCGATTATACATATATATATATATTAAATATATATATATATATATATATATATATATATATATATATATATATATATATATATATATATATATATATATATATATATATAAAAGAAGTAACCCCCCCCCCCGAAAGTCGGGTCTAGCTACGCCACTGGACTCTGTAGTAATACAGCTATAACTCCAGTTGTAATTCACGTAGAGTAAAAACTAAGACAGTTTTGGAAAGCTAATGAATCAGACTACAAAATGAAACCATAAAAACAATTACGAATATTTCATCGAAAATGTCGATTTTAACGCAGTTGGATACACAGTAAGAACGATCGTAAAGGTTCTCCGACGTTCAACGCGTAAACTTGCCCCGTCGGCGTCGCCAAGTTTGGATTTATTTTTAACGTACAAAAAATTTAATAACATTTAAGTTCATACAAATACAATTCTCAAAAAAAGATAGTACTCTGCTAATTTTTTTATATATTTGTTTTTTTTTAAAACTAAGTATTATAGATTCACAATAAGCTTCGGAACGTTCAACACAAAATTTACTCAACTTTGTAAAAAAACAGATTATTCTTTCTGCATGCTGGACCGAAGCTCGACTACTGCTCAAAAACTGGTCAGAATATTTGCTAGGGAGTAGCATCAATATGTTATGAATGCTGGCTCTCCAGTTATAGTTCGTTTTGAAAAGAGAGCATTGCGTATACGTGCCCTGGTCTACCTTATTATTTTAAAAAAGTGAAGGAAGTAAGGCACCTCTCGTATAACACGGTACTTGTACAACACAGTTTCGATATTACACGGTACAAAACTTGAACTTAATACTACACAGTTTTGATATAAAACGAATTTTAAAAAGTAGAATTTTACTTATGTTCAATACAAGGTTTAAAAAATTTATAAAAAAGTCTCGTACAACATGGTTTCAATACCACACGGTACGAATCAACAGTGTTATGCGAGGCACACCTGTACTAGTTCAGAATTAAAAGCATAGGCTCTTGTGAAACAATAAACTAGTATATACTTTCAGATAATAATTCTTACTGCAGTCAACATGCAGATACAGCATTAATCATAATATAATTTAAGGTTCTCTATCTCCTAAATCAGACGCTTGATGCATGCGTCAAAATAAGTACCTAAACGAAACAAGTAATCTGTTTCAGCAATTTGAAGACCTTGCGAATTCCAGTCAGGCCTAGTCTTCCTAAGCAGTTTTCAATTTGTAAAAACTACAGTACATGAAGGACATGCAAGTTTTAGTAATCCGATTAATGTGACAATGCATCGCCCCAGAGAGAGAGAGACGCGTTAAAAAAATGAGTCTCCTTTTTGCAACTTCTTTTGATACCGCCGAAAACCGAATTTTGTGGATGCCTCAGTGAATCACAATGTAACACTGATGGCGGAACTCCTACACTTCAAGAAAAGATATAAATGAAAGATGAAAAATTATAAATGATTGCCCTAAGGGAGCTTTTTTTGTTAAACGGAGGTTATCCTTTAAATTTTTTAACTGCATTTTTTTCATTGTAATAGCTTTATTTGTTGACTGCTGGGGCATTCCAAGGTATTTTTAAAATTATGTAGAGTCCGTAACGTGACTTTTTTTGCCATAACTTTTTAATTTACCGTTTGATTTGCAAATAATTTTAATTTGAGCTGGTGAGTTGGTAGGAAAAGATCAAAATAAAATAATATGCTAATCAAACAGTAAACTAAAAAGTTATGGCAAAAAAGGTTACGTTACGGACTCTACATAAATGTCAAAAATACCTTGGAATGCCCCTGCTACAATCAAACGAGATTGCTTGTGATTTTTGATATTTTGGGGGGAAATATCTTTATTTTTTGCTGGAATTTTTCTTGCTTATTTCCTTATTTTCATTAGTTATTAAGCTTTAAATATATTTATTTGGATTGTTTTTCAGTTCAAATACTTTAAAAAAAATCTATCCATGCGTTTTTTGCTAAATCCGTTTTCACGGGTGTGACATTTTTCCTTATATTCAAAATGGCTCTTTATATTCAAATATATGTATATCAAATTAGAAACCTAAGTTTAAAATTCTGGGAATAAAGTGCAAAAATATAAGGAAAAATATCTCATTTGTGTAAATGAGTTGAGCATCTTGCAACCTAACTAGGTAGGGTTAGTTGGAGTAAAAGAAACATGGGGTAAATGAAAACAAGCTCTACAGGGGTGCCCCCCCCCCCAAGCTCGATGGCGCAAATTTCCCCCCCAAAAATTTTCTCGCTTTCCAATCGGGTTAAACATAACAGTTTTTAGTGTTTAATTTCAGTCAATTTCACGGGGGAGGGGAGGGGGTAGCGCTAACAAATACCATTTGAACTAAAATATTGTTGGATTGTTGACCCGCCTTGCCTTTCCAAATATTACAACGTGGACCTTGAGGAAACAAGTTTTGGGAACTCCTGAACAAGTTTTGGGTACCCCTGAATTTTGCTAGACTTTTTTTTTTTTTTTCCAAGCGTATGAATATTTTCAGGGAGAGTGGATTCAACTTTCTAGCTTAGGATGGAGTCATTGCTAGATGTATACAGTATGAATCTTGAAACGGAAATTTTTTTTTCAAGATAGGGGGTCGGGGGTTTCTCCCCCGGAAAATTTTCGAAATTGTAGTTTTAAAACCAGTTTTAGACGATCTCTGGTGATGTTAGGGGGGGTAAAAGGTTTGGTGGCTCTTTCCCGGTAATTTTTCAATATTGAAACTTTAGAAGTGCAATTGTACATAGTCTAACGCTGTGTTAAGGATTGTTCTCCTTTGTTTTCAAAATTGTAGTTCTCAACACTCAGTGTTAGACTATCTGTGGTAATGTTAGGGAAAGAAGAGATCTTAGGGCTCGCACCAGGAAAAGTTTTTAAATTTTAAGTCTTAAAAACGCTATCTATGGTTGGGGGGAAAAGCAGTTTTCTGAATTTAAAGTTCTAAAATCGCAACTATAGCCGACCTTTGTGACGTTAAGAGAAAGAGTTTTCGGAAGCTCTTCTGGAATTTTCTCGAAATTGAAGCCCTGAAAACCAAATTTAAGACGGTTTTTTTTAATAATGTTGACGAGATAAGAGGGAGGGGGGGAGTGACGCTCCACTTAAATTTTCGAACTTGTAGTTTTAAAAACGCAGTTTTGATAGATCTTGATAATGTTAGTGGAAAGTGAATATCGGTGCCTTTATCTCGGCATTTTTTTTAAATTGATGCTCCAAAAAGGTAATTCTAGGCTTGTCTTTGATCGTGTTGAGGAAAGAGGGGGGAATCAGGGGCTCTCTCCTATAATTTTTTCAAAATTGCAGTACTAGAAACGCAGTTTTGGATGACTCTCATAAGGGTCACACGTCGAATCGTATGATCCAGCTTTGAAACGAACACCAACTCCACGCTCCTTTATTGAAAAAGAGACAAGTCATTAAATTTTGGAAAGCGTACCAGGGCCGTCGCTAGGTCCAAAAACTTGGGGGGTCTGGAGGGGGGAGGTACGCTTTGACGGCCCCTTAATTGTTTCAAACGCATGTTCTAATATGCAGAGAGAGAGAGAGAAAGATCTGGGTTTCTGGTTTAGCAGGGATAGTCATATTACTAGACCTTGATAATATTCAGTCAGAATTAGGGGGTTTTGGAGGGCTACCTTCTTGCATTATTTCGAAATTGAAGACATACAAACACAGTTTTAGACTATATTTTAAATTGGGAGGAAGGGGAGATGAGGTCCAGGATAGCATCTCCCGATATTTTTTCCAAATTTAAAGTTTTCAACATAATCGTAGGTTATATTTAATTTTGTTCAGAAGAGGGGGTCCGGGGGCTCTCCCCGGAAATTTTCAAGATTGTTATTTGAAAAATACAGTTTTAGACGATCTGTGGTGATGTTAAGTGAGGAAAAGACTCGGGGTCATCGTTCTATAACTTTTCAAAATGCTAACTTCAAGCACGCATTCCCGATTGTGAATTATTTCTTATTATGACACGTAAAGGGGAGTCCGGGGGTTTTTCCACTGTGAAAATTGTAGTTCGAAAAATGCAGTTTTAGACGATCTATGGTGATATTAAGGAAAAGAGTGATGCGTCCCCCGAGCCCCATCTCGAAATTATTTGAAATTTTGAAGCCTTAAAAACGTGATGATTGACTTTTTTTTGTTAAAATGTAGTGTCCCGCCAGTTTCTAGAAATTAAAGCTCCGAAAACGTAATTTAATCCAACCTTCGATGAAAAGGGGAAGGGTATTTTTAAGGGCTCGCGACCAGAAATGGTTCGTAATTGAAACAATAAAAGCGAGATTTAAAACATTTTTCATTGATGTCGGAATCGAGAGAGAGAGAGAGAGAGTAGAGGGGGGGGGGGGGCGAATTCTCTCGAAAACTTTTCGATTTGTTGAAACCGCAGTTTTAGAAGATTTTTGGTAATGTTAGTGGGTGGAGAGGGAGTCCTCCCATGGCAAATTTTCAAAATTGAAATTCAGTTAACGCAATCGTAGACGATTTTAAACACTCTTAGAGGGGTAGAACCCACCGAAACATTTTCTGAATTGAAGCCTTAACAGTGAAATTTTTGAGGATCTTCGGTAATATTTGGAGAACGAGAGTTTCAGGACGCCTCAGGGAGGTTTTTTTTTAAAATTAAAGTAGAAAAGACGAAATTTATTCGGCGTTTAATGATGATGAATGATTAATTGAGAGGGCGTTTCTCGGAGGTTACGTTGGGAGCACTCTCACGGTTTTTCGAAATTGCAGTCCTAAATACTCATGTGTATGAGTGTATGCCATCTTTGGTTACCTTAGGGCAAGGGATGGGGTTTCAGAACGTTTTCCCGGGATGTTTTCAGAACCTAAGTTTTAAAAACTCACTTACAGGCCAGCTTTGGGGACGTAAAAAGAAGGGTTTGGAGTTCCCCACTCTTCCTTTCAGTTTGGCTACGTCCCTCCTATCTTCATTGTAAATTTTAGTTATTGATAAACATATTGTGGTAATATTTTCTTCCAATTTTCCTTTGCTAAACACGATGATTTGCTTAAATTTTCCATAACGAAGTTTTCAATTTCCCGCCTAATATTTTTGATTTCTTGCAATACAAGCGTTTGCGGCCTTAGAAAAAGGACTTATAACATTTTAAACGGATGTGGTAATTTTTTGCGGTACCCTATAGGTCTCTATTCCACTTCATTTTATTTTAAACATGCCTTTTCCCACTTGCATCTCTTGATCAAGCTTTGATTTACTTACGATTTTTGCATTCAAACATTTAGAACTTTTGTTGTGAGTATTCATTGCAATATTTTGATTCTCCACTTAGTAATGATTTTCAGGACGACATTTTTCATCAAAAAAAAAGAGGAATGTTTCGACGACCCCTATCCTTTGGGCTGCTTTAATGAAGCTGTCCTATTTATTTATGTATTTTTTAACTGAAGAACCATGAAGCATGGTTTTGTATAACCAGGGCCGCCGAGAGACAAGGCGTGCACCATGTTACTTTGGTCGGCGGTCCTCCCTCCCGTTATGCTAATTTTACTCGATGCATAATACTTTAATTTGAGTTAGCTCATAGTTTCCGACTAGGCAGACATACCCACTCTGCGGCCTAGTGAAAAGTGTATTGTTCTGATTTTTTTTTTTTTTTTTTTTGCGTTAATAAAAATGAAGTGTACATCTTTCCGCCGCTCGTACTTAGATACTCTTAATATAAGAGAATCATGGATGTTCTAAAATTGTATTTTAAGATTACATTTTCTATTCTGATTTTACAGAAAAAATACTTTTTGTCGCTATTATTTCAATTGTTCATTTATAATTACTATTTTAATTTTTTAAAACAACGAAGAGTTTCCATTTTTCTTCATTAGTTGCATCGCTAAAATTATATTGGCGGCCCCACTTCTGAAAAACTATATGGGGGGGGGGGGGGTACAGTGATGGCCCTCAAGAGTACGCGAAAAAGTATTGTTAATGCATCTATTTCTTGTTGAATGAGTTTAAATATTTTTTCTTTCCAAAATTCAAAAATGCCACGTTCTAAAGAAAAAAAAAAGCCTTCTGAAAAAAAATCCCCCCCAAAACATTTTGATGGCGCAACTTGCGCCATAATCCCCCCCCCCCTGTGGGCACCCCTGAAACTCTATTACCACACTTGTGGTAATATATGCAACTGGTTATGCTGGTACGTGTGGACTAGATAACATTCAGAAGAAATTCTGTGAATTCTGCGTGTTTCCAAACAATTATAGAGGCGTCATCATTACTTGAAGATGACCCTGAAAATAGTTGTTCTTTAAAGTTTTGTAATCTTATACTTGCCTCTTTATTGGTTATAGTCGGAGCTCGGCATTGTTACGGTTACTTTGTCACTAATGAATAAAAGATACACAGAAAATGGCGGTGCTGTAAAATTTGACGATCGCACCGATTGTTAAATGGGTGCTTCACAAGTTATTAACTAAAACAAGTGGCTTAGTTTTACATGAGATCTCGTAACTTTATACGGTGGAAACGAGTTTTACATTTTTATACATTTCCATGCACAACACATTTCCATGTACCTTTGTACAAGGATTTCCTTCAACCTCAACTATCGAGTATCGTCAGTGTGCAGCAGGGCTTTATTTCTAACTATAAAAAGGAAAAAAACAAATCTTCAGAACTTAATATTTTACGTAAATGGCATGAATTTTGCGTAATCTGTCAACATTTACTTCAATAAGGGAACTAAAAAAAAAGTTCAAGAACTGAACACCTGGGACAGTGGGAGCTTTCACGCAAGTTAAGCCCTACCAGTGCGGCATCTCTTATGAGAAAAAAAAAAGCTCCAGTAAAAAATAAAAGAAAGAAAAAAAGAAAAGGTTTATAAGCTCTCTTTAGTGGCTGTTAGGAGCAACATTTTAAACTTTCCTCACGAAGTGGAGATGTAAATGAAGGCTTAAGGATTAACCGACCATATAATGGGCTATGCTTGCCGAATAAAATACGTTCCTGAATTTTAATATTGCTATAGACATGGGGCAATTGCGTGTAGAATCAGTTTAAAAAATAACATTTTACTCACTATATTAGGTTTTAGTTTTCTTTCTTTTTCACTCGCTTTTACAAAAAGTATTGTATTCGCGAAAAAATTTTCACTTAAAAATCGACCTTAATTTCCATCTAAGAACGTATAGACATGCGAAATATCCATTTTGACGATTCCCGAGTCAATTACAACGAGTTTTCTCGTGACGTCTGTATGTACGTATGTATGTGCGGATGTATGTGCGGATGTATGTCGCATAACTCAAGAACGGTATGTCCTAGAAAGTTGAAATCTGGTACGTAGACTCCTAGTGGGATCTAGTTGTGCACCTCCCCTTTTGGTTGCATTCGGGTGTTTCTAAAGGGGTCTTTTGCCCCTTTTTGGGGGGAAATCATTGTTAATTTCGATGTAAACTCAAGTGGTGTTATAATTTTGCTGACACTTGGCGATATATCGCCAGTGTTTTGGTCGCCAAGTTTTGTCACCAAATTGGCTACACATTTGGCGATTTTTTCTTTTTTTTTAAATTCTGGTTCTAATCTGGTCATTGTTTGTGATATTTAGAGAGTAAACTATTGAATCACATTAAAATAGCCAATAATAGGAAAATGACATTAAATTGGAGTAAAAGGAAGTCATGTGATGCACAAATCAGCTCGGTTTTTTTTTTTTTTTTGGGAGAAATTATTTCTTTGTTTTTGCTCAAGAAAATTATTTCGCTTTAACTTCAGAATAAAAGTGCGTTCGATATTCATTCATGTGAAAATTTAGAATTTTAATTAAAAAAACCCATTTTTAGAAGAAAAGAACTCACACAAAGATTTTTTTTTCTAATCCTGTTCGTTGATATGTCGCGGAAACAATTTTGTACCTTGATATTCAATTACATTCAAAGATTTAACGTAGGAAACGTAAAGAAGGGTGACGTAAAGAAATTGCAAGTTTTGTATTCAACGATTTTCTCAAAATATAGAGCGAAATACTACGAAAATGCTACAACAAAGCATCATTTGAATTATTTAGTGAAGTTCTCGGAAAAGGATGAATTGCATTTCTCGAATTCTAAAATGAAATACTGAGAAAATAATTCAAAGGTGCGTGTCGAATTTTAGACTGAACTAAGCAAAAGAATGATGTTAAGTAATTTGAATTATAGATGACATCCTATTGAGTTTAAGCTAATCAATAAGACAAATTTTATATCGAATGGAGTAAAAAAAAAGGAAAAAGATGAAAATAAGGTTAATAGTCTGAAATGTGAGATGCTACTGCTCAATTATAAGTGAATCTTCAAGCATTTTTATTCGCTAAAAATGCACAAAAATGCTTGATTAATGTTTTTTTTATGAGTATCACTATGTAACATTAAAAGCTCTAACAATAAAAAAAACAACAAGCATTTGATATTAGCCTTATTCCAGTCAAAAGCACTTCAAGACGAATTTTCAAAAGCATCTGAAGGGTTGTGTATTTGTCACACTATTTTTTTGAGTTTTATTAAAACTGTTCGTTAGATTTTCATGTTAGGGGATAAGTATATCACTAGGAAGCAGTCGTATTTTCGAATTCAACACCTACATTTAAAAAAAAAATACTATACAGATCTGCACTAACCTTTAAAAAAATATTCGCAAATTAAAACAATACATATTTCTAAAGATACCTTTGAGCTAACAGATAGTCTAGACAATATACGGACGTAAATTTGTCATACAAATTACACATAAATTATTGCCTCTCGAATGCGTGTATGAAATTTTTGCGGTATCTTTAATTATTTTCCCCTTATTTGCAGTGTTCTAATTTTGAATAGGCTAATGAAATACAACTCATGCAAGGGATTTTCAACTTGAACAGGGAAATGAGTTTAAGCAACGGTTATGAAAATACGACGATTAAGAGTAATTCCGAGCAATCAAATCGTTTAAGAAAAGTGCTACAAATTTGGATTTTTTTAAATGTATTGCATTGCACTTGAATATATAGGGAGGCCCATGTGAACATGGAATGTTTTACTAGAACAGCTTCAAGTAAAGAATATTGAAAAAATTTCAGGTAATGGCAATACCAATCCTACTTCTTAGCCAAACTTTTACAAGAATGAACCAGTTTATGTTTCTGTGGGTACAATTTCATTGTTTTAGAGGGTGTTGTATGTAATTTTATCACTGTCTTATTCACGTGAAACCATATTTTAAACTAACGAATGAGCGAAACTTAATCATTGCAAAGCTTGATATGAACATTCAAGTAAATTTATGACAATGTTGTTTTTTATTGTTTAACAATGTTTTTTTTTTTTTAAATTAAAATGGGCATACGTGAACAGTTCCCATATTTTCTCCGCGGTATTAATATTAGTGTAGAAGGGTTATTTTAAGAAGGAAAAAAATTGCATATATTTATAATTATTCATTTTCTGCAATCAATTTGCAAATTTTTTGATAAGAATTATAACTAAATTTTTATTTTTTATTATTACTTTTAAGTTTTTTGTTACTAAATAGTTGGTCAACAGTTTAGTGTCATATAATACTTACAAGAAAACGATAAAGTATTTTCATTTAATTAAAATCTAAAGTTTAAAATAATTTTGAAGAATGAAATTTAAAAGCAGTATATAAACAGTGAGCAAATACATATTTATGAAAAAACTTTTTCTTAACGACACTGTAACTGTAGTATATAAACTGACACAATATTGATTACAAACCCTTCAGTGCAATTGGTAGATATGTATATGTTTTATATTAAAGATTTTTTTCGTTGAAATATGATGTTTTTCCTGCAATTTTTAAACGTGTTTGTATTATGTCTCAGGCTTGTTCACATGTGTCACCCTAAAGGAGCACATTTGAACAATTGAAGACATTAAAAAAAAAAAAAAAATACCTTAAAGTAAAGAATCTAAAAAAAAAATAACAAAAAGACCATAACAGAAAAAAAAAGACAATAATGGAGACATTTCTTCCCTGAGATATTGATAGTATTTTTTGAAAAATAAAGAAATGAAAAAAAAAAAAAATTCCCATGTGTCCCCCTTTTTCCTACATATGTCTAGTTCCGGAACGGTTGGAGCCGAAATCCCCTAAATTCCATGTATAATGATTTATACGTACTTAATGTTAAAGAAGGTCAATAAAATTTGGAAAAATTCAAATACTGCTTTTCCAAAATCACACTGGCAATTATTAATGAAAACAAACTCTTCCAGTAGGATTGATATCAAATACAGTTGGCTCTCTGTTTAACGACGCTCTATTTAACGACTTTCTCTATTTAACGACGGCTTTTCACGGTCCCAGATGATCAACTGTAGTGTTAAAAGCATTCTATTTAAGGACGTTTTCTACTTAAGGACGATATTTTGTGGTCCCTTGAAAGTCGTTAAACAGAGATCCAACTGTAACTGAAGAAAAAACGTACCGTTTACAAATCATACTTCATTCATAAACACTTTCATCCCGAGATCAATTAACGAATATGAATTTCGTCTTACCACGAAACGTTTCTACTCCAGAAAACTGGCAAGCAGAGAATGATAAAAGGCCACCGGAGACAAAGTCCATCGCTGGTAAATCCAAATAAATGTTCATGGATCGTTTAAAGAGGACACCCACCTTGACCTCTCTGACGTAGTCATTCGTCAAACGACACAAACCGAGGATGATTAATCGCAAGCCATCCCAGAGGCATGTGACCCACAGAGATACCATCCATTCTGCTTCTATAGGTAGACCGCACAGGCTTTGGATGAGCCGCCATGGCGACAGGTTGCGGCATATTACCACGAAAGCCACATCGGCATGATGTAAGGTGGCTGTGGCCCCCCGTGGTGCCGTAGAATATATTGCGTTATTATGTATTAAAGTATGGTGGGGTATTGTTGTGGTGGAGCATGCTGCTATGTTAGTACGGGACACTCGAAATGAATTTTTTTTCGGAAAATTTAGCAGAAAACTTTGAAGATTATGAAAGGAAATAAAGATTTACGACTGGTATAATGCCATATCTCATATGTAATATTTCACTCGGTATTGTTAAGAAAGGTGCAGCTACAGAGGAAAGTTTGGTATGAAGTTTTCAAAAAATTGATGGAATACCCCTGATTTGCTTCTTTTAAGAATAAGAAATATGTCTCTGAATTTGTTCGTTTAATCAAAAGTTATAATTCTACTCTTATGAAGAATATGGTGGAATTGATAATGGTGAATTATATTTTAACTTCATATTTTCAGGCAATAAATCGGACCGCAGATGATAACAAATATGAAAACTGTCCCAATACACAGTATTTTATCAAAATAGGTGCAATTCCTAAAAACGAAATTTTTACGCTGCAGCTGCTTTCTATACGTTTTAGAGAACTCGTCGAAATGAACTTAGAAAATAATGCTTAATTCAAGCAAATTGAAAGTAAAAAAGAGGGAAAAAAACAAAAAATAATAAAATATTAATGTCATCTAAAGAACTTTTCTTTTCACTGCGATTTCGAAATGTAATCAATTATTTAAACAATTTTATCACTTACTGAAAATATCTAATGGATTTATATGTAGTTTAATGACTGCGAGGTTTTTTTGGCGCAGTTGGTTGTGCAGCTCAGTAAAACCTAAAATGCTACATTACCTGCTGTAAATTTGAGAATTTATACACGAAAAAGAGAAAATTAGCACTAAAAGTTAAAAACGTTGTATTCAGACTTGTCATTAACTCCAAGCTAAGATCGACACTACTGTGCTGTATCTTTTAAGACATATATTTCATTAAAAAAAAAAAAAAAAAAAAAAAAAATACTGCGTATCTTTATAAAATAGGACAGAATTTTTTTTTTTTTTTTGCAGATGAGCGTTTAACTCATATAAATATTTGGTTCAAATAAAACCAAAATTAGAATTAGTGCGCCACTGACCTCAAAGAAATCGAAATTCATCTTTAAAATAAAATAAAAAATAAAAAAGAAATCAGCAATAAGGCACAAATTTTCAATGGAAACTTGCACACACGTTTCCACGTGAATAGAAATGGGATTATCTGAAGAGATACTCCTGACTCCAATACCACCTACTTTTCTAAACTCGATATCCGAGATAACGTATCGAACAGATGCTGTCGATATCAAGATAGTTTAGGAAAAGCAAAAATACTATAAGTACAGAGAAACCTGTGTAAGTTGACCACCTGCGGTGCACTACTTTAGTGGTCAACTTAAACAGGTGGTCAACAAACAGAGGTTGATTTATATGATAAGGGCTAATTCTGTACCTGAAAAAAGCGGTCAACTTACAAGGGTGGTCAACTTTACAGGTTTTATTGTAGTATTAAACAAAAACGTTATCAAACAAAAAGTATGTTATTCAAACTTATTCATATTATTGCTTCATACTTTATTTTCGAAGAAATAATTACATTTGGTTGCGTAGACTCAATATTCAGTCAATTTGTATTTATTTAGGAAAATAATGTAATAGATCAAACTTGTTTATTTACCAGCAATTGAATCGTCTACTTAAGAAACCAGTCAAAAAAAAAAAAAAAAAAAAATTTCTAATTTCAGGGAGAAATACATCATCACAATACATTGTTTAGTAGGAATTACAATGCTTTGTATCAAAAGAAATACGCCTAAATGGGTATCCCTTTCAGTTTAAAGTATTGCAATTCCTGTCATAAACTTTTCATTTACTGAGAAAAATGCTTATTCGAAGGTTTAGAAATTAGTGCTCGACTGTTTTCTGAAATATAGTAAACTCTCGATTATCCGCAGAATTGGGTGGCACAAGTGCCGCGGATAGTAAAAATCGCGGATATACAGCAAAAAGGCAAAAATGAGGGAGAAATAAGATAAAAATTGTCCTATCTCAAAAACTTAGTACAGTATTGATGCATGATACTTTCCTCCAACAGTGAAAATATATTCAGTACAGTAAAATGTTTTTGCATTTTTGCACAGCTGAGCTTAATATCAATAAAGAACAAATGTATTTGGGTTGAAGGAAGCACAAAAAATAAACAAGTAAATGAAACAAAAACAACAGACTTCAAAATTACAATTTAACGACAAAAAATAATCAATGGAATTTGCTTTCTGTAGTGAAAATACATACATGTTCCTGATTGTTGACCGACTCGCGGATAATCCGCTCACGGATAATCGGGAGTTTACTGTAAACGGTTCAAGTTAAAGCAATTAAGAGCATTTGGCATAGGAAGATTATTTTTGCAACTGGAGGACATAAACTGAATTAAACCGTGAATTTCAGAGTTTCCCTTTTAGAGCATCAGGAAAAAATTATATTTTTCAAGTTGGCAACCTGAACTATTTTGCTCTCCTCCTATCCCTCGCCCTCAAACCAGTGATTTTTAGGCAGAAAATGTAATTTTTACACCTACTTAATTGCTTCAGTAGTTATTCACCATAATTGAACAAAAGCATAATTTGTAAAAAGAATATATAGTCAAAGATAGGACATAAGCGTAAATAAACCATTAGTTCTAAGATGCTATTTTGGATCCGTTCATCCTCAATAAAATCCCTCCTAAATTCATCTGAGGATCATTCTATTGTTATGATAAAAAAAATCTTGAACAATAAAAATGCCGCTGTTTTACGTCACTAATTTTTCGTGTATTTTTTATGTAGTTTCTTACTTTTTTTTCCAGATGGTATAAAGACGTTTCGTTTTCAGGCGTATACAAAATTTTAACTACTTTTAAACGTGTTCATTGCTTCCATGCAAACTATCCATGTCTGAAAAAAGTGAATGAAAAAAAAAGGATTAGACTGAAAATGATTTTTTTAAATATATTTTTAAACAACTGATGAGAAAGAATTGTATTTAAATTTTAATCAATAATCATTTTTGGGCTTTAAATTTAGGTAACTCTTTCCCGATTTCATATTCTGAAAAAACACTAAAAATTCTAATCTATGTTTTGCTTAAAATATTCAGCCAGCTACTACTTCCAGCTACGCTGAACAAATGATAAAATGCATGCAACTATGTAATCAGTAAACTTTATGAGAAAGAAAGCGCATTAAGAACAAAAAATGCAATAATTTTTAGCTAAAACATATGTCACTTATAATTTTGCTCTAAAATGTAGCATCCAAATGCTTCATTAAAAGTCAGTGATTTTATCAAAGTGCATTTGGAGTCTCACACAATCTTGATAAAAGAAACAGTAGCTGGACAGTGCAACTGAAATGTTGTAATAATTTTAGTGTATTTTAGTATTTTCAGCACACTTTAATACACATAAGAAAAAATAAATACATTTCTTAATCTGAAAGTTTGAAATAAAGTCATTAGAAAATAACTTATCAGCTTTATGTGGACCATTATGGGGAGAAAAAAGATGAGGCATGACTCGCCTCTCGATATGAATCAGAACGTGAAAAAAAGTCTTCACGTTAGAAATAAACGAAATGAGCGTAAATCATGAGGGTACAATCGCGAATTATTCACGTCAGGCAGTAAAATTATTAAACTGGCAACATAGTTTGAACTGTATTGAAGTTGAATGAAATGCTGCAGAAATATGTCAAGGATGCTTCAGGACTTTTAATTAAGTCACAATCGTAGAATACTGCTCAGAACGCCATCGGCTGTTGTCAAGATTTTCTTCATATTGAAATGATGCGATTCCAGTCCCATAGAGTACCTGAATATATTTCGTTTACATTTATAGCGACGTAGATCACAACAGTGCCATATTTTGAAAATGATCGCACATAAAAAGTTGGCACGTCGTGTGATTTGTTGAAAGCCAGGATTCACTTTATGGTTCGGGGGATTCTGGCTTCCGGGAGTAAATTATGGCCTCCCCTTGCTAATGACATTCAAACGTCATCTAAACATCCCCAACCGACGAGACAAAGATAAAAATCAACATAGACCACACGCAACTTTTCTTTTTAGGCTATTGGACTGAGGACCACCGTAACTTGTAGGACATTGTCTAGTAATTTTAGTTTGCAGTGTTGAGTGCCCTCGAGTTATGTGGTAAGTAGTATTTAAAAGGAATTTTCTTTACATCTTTGCCTATGCTTTATATTAATGGAATCTCAACTGGCTAGCAAGACTGATGCAGAAGCATAATTAATTCGCTTTAATCAATTTATTCGTTTCACTTGCAAGTCCTTAATGCAATTTTGGGTAAAGATATTGTTTTTTGACGCATGATGCCTATCACATAAAGTACAGTTGAAGAACGGTAAAGATCCGAAATCAGATGATCCTACTCCCTTAAATTTCCCATAGTGGAGCTGTTGATGGACCTTGGTTCATTTAGTTTTGGACATTTTAATGAGTTTTAGGATGCTTCAAGTTGCGATTAATCTAGAACTACGCAAAACGCAGCGAGTACTATTCTCGCAGTTACTGTGCAATAACTGTATTTCTTATCATTGAGATTGCTGTGATAGATGTGGAAGTAGTTGTAGATTGTATGGCGTCTGATTAAAATAAAATATTCTATTAAAACTGCACTAAATTTTATGTTTGAAAATTTATTTCTAATCTCTGAGCTTATAATGTTTAATAAGTTAATAACCAAGTATCAAACAATCCGGTTTCACTGTCTTCTAAAAAAAGGGGTTACCATGATAGATGCTATTTTGATTGTCATATACACTACATGACATGGCTTAAAAACAAAGTAGTTTTGTCTTCGGTTTTCGAAAAACTGCTAAAATTTCAATAATATTTAAATTCTTGTTTTTCAGAAACAAGTGGAATCTATAAAAAGAACAGAGTTTCGAAACAGGAGATAAATATATTTTATTGAGTATACTCCGAGCTCAAATACTATGGGGCTAATCAATTTCAAGTGATATGAATTTAAAACAATTGAAATTTTAATGAGAATTTCTTTTTTTATGCCAGATATTTTACTGTTTTGTACAACAGTAATAAAATGTTCGAATGTTCAATTTCTCTCTCAAATAAAAATCCCCCCCCCCAAGGGGTAAAGATGTGTGTAGTAAACACCTAACACACATCTTTACCCCCCAATCGAGCGATGCTAACCACTGCAAAATGTTTTTATTTTGATGTTCTTACGGTTTTAAGAATTTTTAATGTTTAAACTTTAATATTTTATTAAGACAAAAAAAAAACTAATAAATATAATAAAATAGTAAAAATATATAAAAATGTCGATAAATGTTGCTGGTATGAGGCACTTTAGTATATATATATATGCAAATAACATGTGGGCAAAATGTCAGTATTTACTTAAATGTTACTAAAGGAAAGAAAAATGGTGAAAATAACGAATTGGCACTTGTACGAGACACATTTGTGGAAACATGCAAGCAAGATGGAAAGAAGTACTTATGTTGCTAATCCGTTGTCAGTCGAGAATATGCCATTTTATATTAGATACATAAGCGGATTTAAGCCGAAATATTTGGGGGTGCAACAATAATAGGGATCTGGGGAGGCGGGGGGGGGGGTATTCCCGAAATAACAAGGCAGTGGCGAAATCAGAAAATAATTTTAGGGCGGAACACATTTTTAAGTCTAAAAAACGCGATGCAAACCATATTTAGTAAAATTAGAGGACGGGCAATTCTGAACATTTCAAACTGCAGAAAAAGTCTTAAACGAAAGTCGATATTAGAAGCGATGGGTGAATCCAGCTACTGGTTTGGAATGGTATTCACGCCCCAGAAAAATTTGAAATAGTTTCGAAAACGCAGTTTTACAGTTCTTGGTGATATTTTAGGGGCAAGAAAGGTACATTTGGCTCCAAGGTTATTTTTAGAAATTTTAGTCTTATAAATGTGATTATAGTCCATATTTATAGTTTGGGTTAGGAATGAGACTCATAGACTGTCTCCAATCGATTTTTTGAAAAGCAGATAGAAATACGCATCCCCTCTACTCCCCCACGCTACCTCATTATTTTTTCATAATTGAAGTTCCAAAAATACTACGGAGGACAATTTTTGATGCTGCTACCGGACGGGGTGTTCTGGAGCTCGCCCCTGGAAAATTTTCGAAATTGAAGTCCTAAAAATAAAGTTCTTCTGCAATACTCCATGGTATTAAAAAAAGGGATTCTCCCACTTAAATATTTCGAAATAGTAGTTTTCAAAACCAAAATATTAACACTCTTTGATGATATTAGTGAAAGGGGGTCGGAGGCTTTTGTTCGAATATTTTCCAAAATTAAAGTCTTAAACACATGAGTGTACGACCATACTTGGTAACGTTAGGGACACTGCACTTTTTCAAAATTGAAGTTCCAAAAACGCAATTTTAAACGATTTTCGATGTATTTATGTGATTAGAAGATCTTCTTTGGAAATTTTGCGAAAGTGAAGCCCAAGAAACGAAATTTGAGGTACTCTGTAATAACTTTGACTGGAGAAAGGGCTTTGGAGAAGAAAAGTTTTGAGGACTAATAGAAAAAAATGAAAACGAAATAGAAAAAATGAAAAAAAAAAAAAAAAAAATGGAGGGGGAAGATATGAAAGAAAGAGGATTGTGCGAGGAGGGCTGAGGAGGCACACAATTCACCGCCAATAATCTGAAGCTGTTGAAAAATTTAAATATCAATATTTCTTTTTAAAAGAAATTAAGATTTTCCCCCAACATTCTTTTTACTTCCTTTTACAAAAAAGGAAGTATTGTATTCGCGAAAAAAATTTCACCCAAAAATCGCCCTTAATTTCCATTTTGCTTACCCCCAAATGAATGTTGAGTTTTTTTTCAACCCGACCACACGTGGATATGCGCCCAGGAACGTACAGACACCTGAAATATCCATTTTGACGATCCCCGAGTTATTTACAACGAGTTTTCTCGTGACGTCAGTATGTACGTATGTATGTGCGTATGTGTGGCGCATAACTCAAGAAGGGAATGTCCTAGAAAGTTGGAGTTTGGTACGTAGACTCCTAGTGGGGTCTAGTTGTGCATCTTCTTTTTTAGTTGCTTTCGTATGCTCCAAAGGGGTTCTTTTGCCCCTTTTGGGGGGGAATCATTGTTAATTTCGATGTAAACTCAAGTTGTGTTATAATTTGGCGGACACTTGGCAATATATCGCCAGACTTTTGGTCGCCAAGTTTTGTCGCCAACTTGGCGACAAATTTGGCAATTAAATTATTTTTTAAAATCTGGTTTCAATTTGGCCATGTTGGTGATATTTAAAGAGTAAACTATTGAATCATATTAAAACTTCTAATAATGAGAAAATGACCAGCTTGTTTTTTTCGTAAAATAACTGCGTTTTCCCAAAATGAGATCTTTTCTTCTCTTCAATAATAAAGAATATTTTTTTTTAAACATCTTCTCAGCATTTTGTGGGGAGGGTCACCAGTCGTGTGCCCCCTCCCCCTGGATGCACCACTGCAGCAAAATGTCCAGGAGTCCTCCTTCAAAAAATTTTGAAAATTTACCTTTAAAAAGTTGGTTTTCGGTTGATTTCGGTGTAAATTTTATTGATAAAGTTTCTTGCAACAGTCATTTTTTTTTGGACTTTATTAGCCATTGTTTTTTCAAAATAGAAGAATTGGTATTGATATACGAATTGATACCCAATTACAGAACATGCAATTATTCTATACAATAACACAACACTGAACAATTAATTGTTTGAGCAGCTTCTTTATTTGCATGAAATTATTTATTAGGGTTTTTTCCCAAATGAACAAAATTACTTTAATTCTTAATATGAGTTATGTTTTCAGTTATGTTTTTCTTGCACTAGCGACGTGTGGTGATACACTGGATTCAAGTAGTAAATTTACTAGTATAACAGCTATGAATTTTTTCCCCGAACTGCCTTTTTTGAGTGAAATGTACTAAACTAATTTTTTTCAAAACCCAACCAAAAATTTTGGGGTAGCGGCGCACCCCCTGGCACCCCCGTAAATCCGCCTATGATTAGATATGTTTTAGTCAAACAACCGTCGGCGTAAGCAGTTTTTCCGTTAGAAAGTTAGTTTCCTTCAGAAGGATTCTTATCTGTCTTTATTAGACCGCCGTTAAAACTTGTATACCTTCTATCTCGCCAATGCAGAACCACCGAACACCTTGATAGCATTTTATTAGTCTCTGAAGGGGTTTTAACTAAACGCTGACAAAATGTATTCTTACAGAGTAGGCCTTGGAAGCCCATCTTTCTCACTTCGAAAAAAAAACTTTGACTCGCTTATACCCGTATATAACAAAACCGTTTGTGTTCAGTCTAATCTCACGACAAATGTGAAACTATCTAAGCGTTAAGGGCAGAGATAATAAAATACACACATGTCAATCAAATTCATATTCATTGCCTTAATTATTTTCATACTTTGGCAGAAATTGGCGATCGTAGTCTCCAAACGTTTGGAACAACTGCTTACTGCTTATACGACACAAATTTCCTTAAATTGTTAGCTTGTTAGAGTATACTAATAATACCAATTATGCAGTTTTTTTTAAACTAAGAAATGTTTTGTCTTTGTTCAAATGCTGAAAATCTTGTTTCAAAAAGACTAAAATAATGATAATAAACAAACAAATTTGTCTAGTATTACAATTGTAATTATACATTCAAAATTTAGCATTTGTATTACGATTTATCCAAATTTTAACTTTTAGATTTCTATACTGTGAAAGTTAATTAGATTTGTGGCTTGACAGTTATTTTACAACATATCATTAAAAATCATAATCATGCATTGCTATCGTTTTTCTGTGCACTACACCACGAGAACATTTTATCGAGTATGATGAACAAAATAAAATGTTTATTTTTCTGTGATTATATAATTTTTTAAGAACAGCTTCAAAAATGCACAGATAAGCAAGAAGAATTGTAGACTTGTGTTTCGGATTTATAGTTAACTCTTTTTTTCAATGCTAAAACAGTAGCTTCAAAAAAGAAAATAATACGATTTAGCTATTTTCGTATGTCTTTTCCTAAATGAGATCATTAAGAAGCATTTTTTAAATATTCTTTTTATTTAACTCAGTAGAGGGAAAGGGTTAGTAAAAGCTTTACTACCCATTCCTGAAGATTCAAGATTTGCAGCAAAAGCATCTAAAACAAAGTGTCCATTTCCAACTTTTACAAAAGAGTTAACAAGCCGTGTATTTACATCAAATCTGCAACAAAAAGGCTCTCGATGACTATCAAGATTGTACTACCGAAACTTTTGTTACAGCACCGACAGTAAAGCACCAGTTGCATGGAAAACCCCAAAGACTCACCGAACCAAACATCAAGTGAAAGTATGCCACATTCATTACTTGGTGCATTGTATAACAGAAGAGAAAAGGATTTCTGGCTCTTTATAATGTAGCCACAATTTAAAAGAAAATACAATTTATCACAAACTTACCTTCAATTTGATAACTTTCCCATCCTTATTTCCATCGGCGATTGCAATTGGGGATTGCCTCTAATGCTGCCAAAAGTTCCAGAAGAATTATCAACGGCAGTTAAAGTATTCGCTTGTGAATTGGATAGCAGAAGCAATCGATTTGTTCATTTTACTTGCACGCTTTTTAAGTTTTCACTAATGAGAGCTAGTGATATACTGTCCATATAATATATAGTAACTGAAAATAAAAGAACTTGATAACAGTTGAATGTGAATAGAAAAGATGTAGATGACAGAACGATTAAGAAGTATCACAATTTCAACAGAACGTGCAAACGAGTGAATCAAATGGTAACCAGCAAAATATAAAGTTGAAGTTGTAGTACTTATTGTATGTTGCCACTTAAACAATATATATGTGTAAACATCAAATAAAGCGTAAGGCTTAGCTTGAAAATGCAGGCTTAAGAGAGAAATAGGTTGTGATAACATTTTTCTGTTTAAAGAGACAGCAATTGAAAAGAGCATGGCGGCCGTTTAAAAAATTCAAAGCTTTATGAATGAGCTAAAACTAGACATACACTATACAAACAAAAGTATTCGATGTATGACCGAATCTTAACAGTACACAAAAGAAATACTATACTCAAATTTAAACTGAAAATATTATGAATTTGATATTATAACCCATGAAAATTTAAAGCAATTAGTTTCTCCCTATATCACGAGAAAACGTCTAAAATTTCCTTTTTAAGGGGTTCAATTTCAAACAAAATTTCCCTTGAAGCGCCCCCGGAAATGACCGAAGAAAGGCCCCCAAATATCTATTCCCACTAACATTTACGAAGATGTTCTAAAACCTGCATTTTAAAGCTAACTTCTAAATTTTTTGGAGGAATGTCTCTCTGCGCCTCTCCCCTCGTTTCCAGAAAATCATTAAAGATTGTCTTTAATTTAGTTTTCATGGCCTTAATTTCGAAAAATTTTAATGAGGAGAGCTTTCAAAAACTCCTCCCCGTAACATCATTGAAAGTCAACCAAAATTACGTTTTTGGAGCTTTAATTGAGAAAGATTGCCGGACCCCCTTAACGTTACCAAAGATGGTCTTACAATCGTATTCTGAAGATTTCAGTTTCAAAAAAATTCCAGGGGATTGTCACTGAATTTCTCTTCTCCCCTAACATTACCAAAAATCGTTTAAAACTGCGTTTTTGCAAATATAATTTCGAAAATTTTCGGGGGAGAGCCCCGAACTCCCCTTTCCGTAGCATAATAGGTGATAATCAACAATTGCATTTTAAAAGATACTATTTCAAAAAAGTAACGGGGGAACTCCCCTGAACCTCTCTTTACATTACCAAATTTGTCTAAAATACATTTTTAAAAGTACAAATTAAGAAAATTTGCGGGGTTAAGCCCTGGAATCTCTCCTTCCCTTAACATCACCAAAAATCTTCTAAAACTGCGTTTTTAGAAATGCAATTAAAAAAAAATTTCGTTGACGAGCTCCCGAACCGCAATTTTAATAACATAATTAGAGAAATAACAATTGCAGTTTTAAAATTACCCTCATACCTCTTCTACCTCTAACATTACCAAAGATCGTCAAAAATGCATTTTGAAGACTACAAATCCTTAAACTTTCTGGGGCAGAAGCCCCTGTAGTTAAGACACATTTGATATAAAAAAGATGCCTTCAATTTCATACACCTCCTATTTATTTTTTGACTTCGGAATGGCCTTGAGAGTCGGATCATGCCGCGGCAGCAACTTCTGACACTTACCCCTGATCTAAAAGAGAATTTTAACCCTTTTGACAACACCAAAGACAGTGCAAAATTAGGTTTTTAGGCTCTTAAATTTTGAAAATTTTCAGATCAGAGTCCCCAATCCCTGCTATCTTCCCTAATATCACTAAAGGTAACTTAAAATCGCATTTTCAGAATTTTGATTTACGGGAGGGCAGCAGCTGCTTACCCGCCCCTTATGCCGTCGTACCAAACATAATCGAAAATCATATTTCTTGGAACTCGACTGCAAACAATTTTCCCTGGGGAACGTCTTTTCCATGTCTAAGGTTACCAAAGAGAACTTTAGAGTGTTTTAAGAAAAGAAAGCTCCTAAATTTCCATCTCCTTCCCGTAAACTCACCCAAAGAAAATTTGTAATGGCGTTTTTAAAGTCTTACTGTCAAAAATTTGCAAGCCCCCCCCCCTCGAACCTCTTCTCTTCTCCCCCAGCATCACCAATCGTAGACCTTAAAAATTCGAAAACTTTCCGAGTTAAAGCAACCGCCTCCTTCTCTAACATGTCAACATGTATCCCTAAATTGCGTTTTTATAACTTCAATGACAATATTTTCCGGGGTCAACCCCAAACGCGTTTTTAAGACTTCAAAAATTTAAAGGGGAGCGTCCACAAACCAAACCCTTTTCCTTGTGTTACTACCAAATATAGCCTTAAATTACGTTAGAAAAAATGTATTTTGAAATTGCGTCTAAAATGAGATACCGAATTCAGTGTCAGTTTGGCATGTATTTCAAAATATTAAAAACACTCCTAGGTCTGCTCCTCCTTTACAAACAATAATTTGGGTGCTCCCGACCTTCAAAGCTCATGAAAAGTAATTGGTGGTACATATTACTATTTCATACTCCAACTTGAGGGCAAATTCAAGATTCTCATTTTATTGTTATCTTTCGCAATTGCGATATTTACGGCACCACACATCACTTTCTGTACCAACAAAATTTGTACATTATTGAATTTTGATTAAATGATATTATAATAATAAATTTAAATTTCTGTGGGAACTTGTTCACATTTAAACATTTTGATAAAGTAACTTTACTCTTAGTAATTCAGTGATATTACTGTTCAAAAGAAAAAATTAAATCAACCAATAATTCTGCCTATTACCCGCCCCCTTCCCCCGTCTTCCAATTTTCTTTTTTCATTTTTCTGTTTTGCCCCCCCCCCCCCCGCTCCCATTACCATATGTCTACCAATGTGCAATAAAGCTTCAAAAATCATAGCAACACGTGACGTTTTTGTATATTTGTCGAAAAGTTAAGACACCCCCCCTCCCCCGAAACAAAATCCTGGGAATGGCCTTGACATTGGGTTTCTCGCTTCACTTCTTTTTTCATTTCTTCCTAGTTATATTTTTTTCAGAATGCTACACCCTTTTCCGGATTTAGTTTTTCTCCCCAAGGTCACGAGAGAGAAGCAAAGAGACGGACAGACAAAATTGATAAACCCGTATTTTCCTCATCTTCAAAGGTAACTAACTTTTTACTTCACATTAATTTTATTTCTTAATTTTTGTATTTATTAGATTCTCTCATAAAAAAAAATTAATTTTACTTTTATTCACCACTTAATTATTGTATTTAATAATAATTTTGCAGTACATTTACCTTTCTTCTATGTTTTAAATTCTTCTATTGCTCTGTTTTGCGATTATTTCCTTTTTGGAGAAAGAGTAGGTTAAAATAAAGAAATAAACTGATCTCTGGAAACATTCCCATACCGTCGAACTAAACTAGAAGCAATCAATAAACCAGAAAAGGAAAAAAAAAAAAATAAAACTAATCAAAGCATAAAACCGTGAAAAAGTATTATTTGTTTTTACACAATACTCATACTAACAATAGCATCCTTTATAGAAAACAAAACAACAGGAGAAAATATACAAAAGCAAAAGTCTCCCTAAGAAGTTATTAACTTGACTTCTTGAGCACTTAATTCGGCAGTTAACTCGTTAGCAAATTCCTCCATACATCTTTGTCAAAAAGCACTTTGGACTCTCTTAACTTTCACTGCCATTTTCTAGCTACTTCTCCGGTGGTCAATTGGTCTTCTTTGAGTTTTATTTTTGTGGAGCAAGAGCTATGAGAGTTCCGTAGGGGGTAAAGTGGGGTCAAACCTGTGCGAAATCTCGGTCGGTGCTTTTCTTTTTGGAAGGCACCCCAGGTAGCGGTGAGGGGCTATGCATATCTGCTTTCGATCTAGTTCAATGAAGGTATTGAAGGATTTTTGCTAATGTACCGACTTTGCTTGTTTGACATCCTCATTTTTAAAAGGCGGCCGAGGGAAGAGGCTCATTAAGACATCAGTGTCGTGATCTGCGGTTCATATATACTCGAGTGCTCTGCAGTAAAAAAAAAAAAAAAAAAAAAAAAAAAAAAAAAAAAAAAACGAGAACAAGCTACAAATAGGAAGAAATTATACTGAAACTAGACCTCCATTATTGTAGATTTCTCAGTCACGAGGACCTCGTAAATGAACGTTACCATCGAAGTTAATTAATAGCCGCGAACCATTGGCAAAAACAACGCATTGTATTGGATCAACGTCGCCAAATTTTTCTGTCCTGATGACAAGTTCTCAAGAACGTTAATTCCCACATGTACTCGTAGTTTTTATTCTAAGGCAGGGTTGGCAAGTAATTTTCAGTAATGTCTGATTATTTTTGAAAAAAAGTCATCTAGACTGAAGACAAAAAATCATATGCTTTAAAATTTTTTAATTCTGATTTTCACTCACAAAATAATATTAAATTCGACAGATAGGTATATTTTTATTTGAAAATCTATATGACGAGAGAAATATATATGCGGTTTTGAGATTATTTTCAAGTGAGTTTCATGCGGGGAGAAGCTTATATGCAAGGAGTCTTCAAGGCGGGCGGCTATCAATTTTGACCGATATTATTTTCTTTAGAAGTTTCTCAAACGTATGTGGAGCCCAACGCGATAGCAGGTACTTGGCTCAAATCAGGCAATTGAAAAATCGAAAAATATTAGCGGAAATGAAAAAGGTAGCGCTCAAAAGTACTGTTACTTATGGAAGAATGTTTTTTAAATGCTTATTTGTGTAAGTCATTTTTTCAAAACAGTCACGCAGCAGTTCAAATTTTGACCGATCGCGATCAGCCAGTTGCGGACTGCTGTTCTAGCATATTTGGATTCAATGCTATTAGACAAAACGAAGGACAAAAAAAAAACATCTAAGTCAATTGATTACACAACCAACGATCAAACATAGTCAACTTACATAAAAAATGAACTTGATTGCAAATTTATAGACACTATTACTAAATTTGCTTAATGAACTATCAGCTGAAAATGAAACTTTTTGGAAGACGCTCCAAATAGCGGTGACACGCTATGCATGTTTGCTTTCCATTCAGTTCAATGACGGTGTTGAATGATTTTGCTAACTCCATTTATCATAGACTAGCTCGTCGCCCGGCTTTGCATGGTAAACCTCGAAAAATAAAAAGTCTACGTCAAGTGAGGCGTGTTGAACAATCAGATTTGAATAAAAATATAAAATTTGTGGAAATTTTTCCCGACAGATTGCGGAAAAATAACCAAACATAAAACTTGTTAAATCCCCCGATTATAGGAAAAGCCTCAAAACAAAAGCCAGAATTTTATTTGTAAATATTCAAGAAAAAAATGGCAACATATCTTTCTTTTCGATTATTTTCTTCACGCTACAAACAGTAATGAAAGTATTGTTCAACAATGAAAGTAATCAACAATAAAGAATTTCTAATTGAAGGCTTACCTACAGCAGGGGCGGATCCAGAAATTTTTGCAAGGGGGGTCAAGTTTTAATGGTGAGCGTTACACTTCTAACGTAAAATGGTATCAGTTAAGCAGGGTTGCCCATCCCCCCCCCCCCAAAATGCTATCGAAACCCGGTCAGTCCTTTCCCCCTACATTTTTCAATGCCGCAGCCTGCGACATAGATTATATTCCCTCAAATTTTCATCAAAACTCATATTTCTTTAGATAGACAGGCTAGTCACATTACCCTAAGCTCTGAATACATGAGATTACAGCTATTAAATAGTTGAAAAAAAAATCCGACAACGCATACACGACATGTGGTTTGAGTTGAAAGAGTGCTCTGAAAAAATTCTAAGCTCATTAGAAATGATTATTCTTTTGAAAATTAGAAAAAATAAATAGCAAAGACCCAGTAAATGAACCCAGTCAATCCTTTGAATTATGACGCGCTGAGAAGAAATACCGAACAGAACCAAGCAAAAAAAAAAAAAAAAAAAAAAAACAGATTCACATTGATTCCATGCAGGTAACTATTTTTTCGGATCTAAAAGTTTGAAGTTTAATAATAATCATAATATAAATCTTGTCACAGGGGGGTCAGCTGACCCTTCGACCCCCCCCCCTGAATCCGCCCTTGACCTACAGTTTTGCGCGAAATTAGTTAGAAATAATTCACGTTCTACTTACCTTGGAACATTGGAACAAATTTTATCTGATTCGGAAAAATCAGGGGTTTCTATGGATATTTTATTCTATATTTTGCGAGCATTTTTTCACCCTTATATTATACAAAAACGCAATTTTCGGATCCTAAAATTAAAATTCGAACGGTTCAGTTCTTTTTTTGGCGCTTGAAAACCCTCTTACGTTCTTTCTCGTGTGCTGAAGTACCTCCCTGCCAAATTTGGTCCAGATCCAATGTAAACTGGATTTACATAGAGAACATACAAACGTACATACATACACACATTTTTATTCATACTTATATTCTTTATTTCATTAAATTTATCAACCTCAAGAACTTTATAAAAGAAGGTTACCGTGAAGCTTAGTCTATCCTTATCCGGTGACGTGATTTTTTTGTAACGTGAAGGTGGGGTGCACGTAACCCAAACATTATATTTTCTTTCGTATTCCACAAACTTTAGCAAGTTAAAGTAAGAAAATTTCCAATTATTATTTTTTATTACTTATTTAGCTTAAGAAGTTCCAAATAGTACGATAAAAACTAATAAAAAATAAAAAAAATAGTGAATCGAAAGCTTATGAAACTGTTACTGCAAAGTTTCTCATTTTTGCTAGCTTCTAACCAGAGAACCAGACGAATAGTGTAATAATGAAAAAAAATTAAACAGGTAGCAATCGAAAGAGCATATTGAGACTTTTTTTTTTAATGAAAAAATCATTTCTCCCCCGTCCCCTCGCTATCAAGATATAATATCTTAAAATCTACCGAAAATTTAAGAACGATTAAAAAGTATTTTTGAAAGAACCTCCCGGCTTTCACGTCTGCATGTGGCAGGACATCCATCTGAAAATCGTGTGAAGAAAGTTTTCCATTGATCCCCGCAACTCGGCATTTGGCGACTTTTCTTAAAATTTTGGCAGACTTTAAGACCTTATTCTTCGATAACGGAGACCTGATTGCAGACAATTTATGTGTCCAACCAAATCAACGGGTTACCCTGCTCTTTGGATTCCTATTCCTATTCAGAGTCACAACTGACTACAACTGTATTTATGTCGAGGACTGCATACTAAGTGCCTTGCCTCCATTGTTTAATATACCGATAGATTGCAGCACCATCACCGGATCGAACAGTTTATGGGAATTTAGAACTAGTCCAGGAGTTAATAGCTACCTGGTGCTTTCACTCCCAGAGGTATCGTTTCACTTGGAGGATATTGAGACCATGAGGATATTTAACGTCGCCCAGTCCCCTTTAATGACGACGGTGGGTCTTCGACCATCGAGGTTCGAACCCAGGACCCTCCGGCCCCGATTCCGACACTCTACCGATCGGGCTACCACGGCCCCGTGCTCTTTCGATTGCTACTTATTTAAATTTTTCCATTTTATTCTTCTTGGGATCTAGTACAAGCGACCATAATCGTTTTAGTTCGTTTGAAAATTTTCAGGCATTATAAAACAATTAAACCTGTACTCCAATTTAGCAAAAGAAAAAACTGTGGAAGCTGAAAATTGACACAAAAAACTTCAGTCTCCGTTCTGCTGAAACACAACTGAACAAATAGTTGAAAATGTTAAACTTTTCGCTTTCTGTCAACGCTTTCAGTTTTCCAACAACCAATAGAAATTCTTCGTCTTGTGTAAACATTTATAGCAATGGTGTCCGTGGAAGTTGCACACTTAATAATAAAATTGGTTTCTAAACATTCGTTGAAGAAGTTAGGAAAAGATCGTTCCTCTTTGGCCAAAGATTGTAAAAATTCCACGATGAAACGAACTGTAGTGGTAAGTCATGTCAACATTTTTTTACTCAACTAGATTTTGATTGTTAACATTGCAACAGGATTCGTAGCATGAGTGATGCTGAGTCAATCGTATAGACTTAATTATAGGTAGTTTTTACTATGAATGTTCATGCAAAGGGCTTTAATTTTTATTACGAAAAAAAAAAAAAGAACGGATGACTTAATTGATAACCCTAAAATTATTTTTTGGTAAAAAATAAAGAATAAACCACTTTTTAAAAGAGCATGCTTCGCTATCAATATTCTATTTTAAATCTTTTATTATGAAATTAACCTTTGTCAAGGCGATGTTTTCGCCTAAAATTGAAAAAAAAAAAAAAAGAAATAGGAAATTAAAAGGATTTTAAAATACTAATTTGAATTACGGCGAGTTTATTGAGTTTAAAAGTCATTTAAAATGTGCCTTTACAGCTGAAAATTTTGAAAGTAAAATAAATAAATAAATATATATATATATATATATATATATATATATATATATATATATATATATATATATATATATATATATATATATATATATTTAAAATTCTAAATTCTGACTAAAGGTTCAGTTTAGGATGTGGAATTTTGTATTGACACAACTTTTATGCCATGGAATTTCGTGAAGGGATCGTTTTTACGCTACGGTAATTTGTGAAGATGCCGCTTTTACAATTAGGCTTTTCATGAAAAGATCGCAAAACGAAAAACTAATTGTTTGCTATTCTCTTCTTTGTTCGTAAGAACAAAAGAGGCTATCCTTTTCTACAAACAAATCATTTATACATTTTTTTATATTAAAAAAATAAAAAATGCGAAGATTGTTCGTCTTAATTACATTTTTAATTAACTTACTAATTTCTCCTCATCTGGATGTGACAATGACTGGAAAGAATGTAGTAATATTATTTGTTTAAATGCTAAATGACAGCTAGAAGTACCGAAGTGATAAAAAAATTGCATTTATTTTATTTATAAAAACTATCATTTATTTAAATAAACAAACCATAAATTCCGCCCTCTACAGAATATTTCTAAAATTATTCTTTTTACGCTCTGAAATTTGATAGATATTTGCTGGTATTTACATCTTAAAAAACATTGAAGCATTTCATTATTTTATAAGAAATAACTTTGAAATAAGCGTAACGTAAAGCAATGGGTTTGCAAATTAAGCTTAAGCTCTACATTATGAATTTGAACATTATGCACTTTGCTTCAGGATGTTTATAAGAGTCATCAAAAACTATATAAATGAGAGAATCGTAGCAAATTTTCACTATATTTGCATAAACTGAATATTAAAGCTCTGTTTCCATAAAATTATATACATTTTAATGAAGCTGCTCATGAGCAAAGTAATCAAAAAAATAGAAATTTTTCTTCCCATCCCTCATCTCATAAGACTCAATGTAAAGGAACAAATCAGGTCAAAATTTTGATATAGCCTAAGGATTAATTGTGAATTTTTTAGAAAGTCTAAAACGGTCATTATCGTTATTGCAGACACCTGTTTCGGCGTTACAAGGAACGCCTTTTTCTTTGTAGGTTTCTGTCGGATGCCTTTTCATTCATAAGCTCATTTCTTTTGCATTGAAAAAGGCGTTCCTTCTAACGCCGAAACACGTGTCTGCAGTAATCTGTAATCTGTGCTTTTTGACGTTTTTATTTCTTACTTTACCTTTCAACACAAAGGTATTTATTTATCTTGTCTTTACCATGTTTTCAGAACACATTGGTTATGGCTACCGTGATAATGGCCTTTTTATAGTTAAGCGTGTTTGGTGCTAAGCTATGACAAGTGAAAACTAATTTATTGCACTTATTTCAAAGCTTTATGTAAATCAATCAGTTAGTTTAAATTTATTAAAATTATATCTTAGTAATAATGGAATTGGTAAAAATTGGAATAAATACTTTGACTGAAATAAGGGACGCTCAACTTATACAGAGTTCTACACAACTATTCGTCAATAATCTCTTTGTAGGTCAGACACACGATAACCTAGCAAAATCATGCAGGAACATACATTCACAAACGCAATGCTGATGCGCTACATGCACATGAAGCCAGAAACGAACAGACAGATACAAAACAGGTCATAAATTTAAAACATAAAAACGATATTACAGAATATTTTAGTTTTTAAGAAAGATCTAAAATGATTGTTTAAATTTGCAGTTTTAGCTCTAACGCAGGCGTAGCAACGACAACGCAGCGAACGGCGAAACTTGGTCAGAATGGCTCTTCGTTGCGTTGTCATTGCGACTCATGCAGCAAAATTTAAAACAAGTTCTTTAAACGTTCCTTAAAAACTAAACTATTGTATAAAATCGTCTTTTTGTTAAAAATTAATGATCTGTTTCGCATCCGCATTTCTAGCATTGTGTACATGCAGCGCCTTTTGCGGTTATATGTTCCTTTCTTGTTTGTTGTCGTATGCCTGACCTACACGCAGATTATTGACCAATAGTTGTTAATCCTCTGCATAATAAATTGACTAAATAATCTAGCGTGTGCAATGTTCAGGGTTCGAGTTCTGTGCTCAGCAAATATGTTTTTTTTTATTTAATTAATTATTTTGCAAATGAAATATATTTATTAAAAAATGACTCATGAAATTTTAAATTATATGTTTATCATAGTGTATATTCGCTATTTAACTTTATTATAATACAAAATAACTTATAGTTGTAATAAAAATGTCGATTATCACGGGAGACAAATTTAAATAAATAATAAAGAATTTAATTTGTTTTCTTATGTGTAAATTTCCAAATATTGTTTAAATACAGAAATGAAAGATACTCAGTTAATTGTTGTTTTTGATTTTAAAGCTTCCCTATTCTTCAAATAGAAGTTCAATTAGCAATATTCGCAGTTTTGGATAAACTGTGTAAACGAAGTTTATAACTTTTTATTCATTTATTTTTTAAATGGAGAAATTAAACTTTTTTTCCATATTAAAACTAGCATACACTGCAATGCTTTAAGAAAAATGTTGGCAAAACTTTTAAACGTTAATGGTTGATGCACGTTACACTTTTAGCTAAGGTTGAAATTTACCTTTAACAGAGAATGACCCATTGTATTTTGAGAAGTATTCCAAGTTTTGAGAAAAAAAATCCGAAAGCATTGTCGGAAATGTGTCATCACTAAGGGTATTTTGAAGCCAAATATTTCATTTCGACACCCAATGTTTGCTTTAAGTGAATAGGGCACAAGAGACTTACGTGCTAGGAATCAATTTACATATCTTTATTCAATGTGAAATGCATTTTTGTTATCTCTTGGTTGAAACAAATACATTGATTTTCAAATTGAATGATCTAAGCGTATGTTCCAAATTTGAAGCTTAAAATGTTGGATTGACTCGAATCTTTCCTTCCCCGATTCATTACGATCGAGGAATAAAAAAAAGCGTTTCTTTTAAAAATTTTGAAATACATTTACCTTGTGATTTCCTTTGTACATTGTATTTAACAAAGTTATTTTAATAACCTTATGTAGCATTTGATTGAATGAACTATACTCTTTTGTTTTTCATTTCGACCCTAGAGAAACTTATCTCACCAGGAGTTCTCGTGATGCCATGGCTAGATGTAAATTATCATTTCAAACACTGCCTAATTGCTTAAATTGATGATTGATACAATCTTGAGCACTTCTGCTGTAATAGCTTATGTGTCGGCTAAATACTTTTTTTAAATGTCAGTGGCGAAATTTGTAAATATACATCCCCCCTCCTATTTTCAAGGATGGGTAGAGTAGAAAAGATGCCATTGGTAATTCCAACTCTCGTAAAAACCATTAATTAGACATTTTTCAATAATAAACTCGCATAATAAGGATATTAATGCTTCGGTTCAATATCAGCAAATATTGACTATCTTTCACACAACATTAGTTTTCAATTATAAATATATTAATTTATTTACTTTCATATTAGCTTTGTAATTTCCAAAATTATATTGCAACACTTCGTTTTTCTTTCTTCGATTGTAATAGAGGATGGATTAAACCAAGCACTTTTTTTTTCGGGGTTTTCGTTCTTTCTTTCTTTTTTCTTTTTTTTTCTTTTTCGATGCAACAAATTATGTGGTCTAATTTTAGTTGAATTTAGTTAAAGAAACTTTACTGGAAAAATAAATAGTTGAAAAATGATGAATCGAAAACTTTTGCCAACTCTTGAGCATGCAAGATGAATACGAATACAGATTTAATTTAGATTTACCTTTTCAACTACAAAAACTACATTCCCCCCAGTTCCTGCAAACGACCATAATCTTCTCAGTCTGTTGGAAAATTCTGAGACACCATAAAACTTATCTCACATTTCTAAGCAGTTAAACAGCAAAATTACGACTGAAAGAAGCATTTTTAACACAATCGAATCTAATTTTACGCAAAAGAAGATACTTCAAGCTTCGGTAATAAAGAATATGGCGTGCGTGAAGTGTTAACAATAGAAGCCGAATTCATTACCGCAATCGTTCACTAGGTCGTGCTCACCACGCCCCTTTTATGTTTCTGGAGGCTAGTTCACAGGGGGTCGAATGCCCCCTCCTGATTTTAACGAGGTTTGTTTCTTCCTCTTTAGCTTTACCAACTTCATTTTGCTTGTAAGATCTGCCTTTGTTGTAGGGGCAAGAGTAAAAATTCGAAAGGTGTTAAAGAAAGGAAAAGCTAAAAAAAGCAAAATAATTTCTGATCTTTGCTTCAAATGTTTATGAAATGAAGCTAGAGACAAGGACTTGAATACCACTTATTTGCCATGAAATTTGTCGTTGTGCTATGATGCGTTGCTTCCAGGCTTCAGTGATTTTGATAGTTTAATACAGTTACTTCTATAGCGTCGATAGTTTAATACAGTTAATTCTATAGTAAGAGAGCGTCGTTACTCTGCGTAACGACTCCCTATTTAACTACTTTCTCTGTTTAGAAAAGTTTCTCAGTTTCAGACCCACCACTCTAGTTTTAGAAAAATTCTAGTTAAGAACGCATTCTATTTAAGGACAATTTTTTGTGGTCCTTTGATCGTCGTTAAATAGAGAATTAACTGTAATTGTAAACTAAAGTTTTTTGGATTAAAAAAAGAAATTACAAAAAAAAAATACTTTTTCTAATATTCTTTACTGTTTTACTGTTTCACAAAAGTTATAGACCAAAAAAAGGAAACTTCTCGATCTTCATTTTCTTAAAAACCCGTTAAGAGCTTTACTGGTCACCGGGAAAAATACTGTCATGTAACACCTCTCAACCCCCCCCCCCCTTCAATTCCCCAAACAGCCCTTACCTAAAATCTCTCTCTCTTTGGCTGCCTTTTTCCAGTGGGTAGCAGGTCCTAGACTCCCTATGCAGAATAAAGGGACCCTAGCAGGTCCTACTGGGGCTGGGTCCCGGAGATTTTGCCACTGTCCCACCCCTCCTTTGGTTACTTATGCCATACTCAAGCCTAAATTCCTTCTACATTAAAAATGCTTTCATGATACATGCTCTCCTCATTGAATTAGAATAGGTTGAGAGTTTGAAACATTTTTTTACGTGAAACTAACTAAACCTCACCGATAATGACTATTCAGAAAAAAGGAAAAAGAAAAAAAAAAAACAACGTACCCTTTTGTATCCTTTCAAGAACTGATAGTTGAGGATTTAGATTAACTTTTGACATGTTCCCTAGTAGCGTTCTTTGATTTTTCTGATAAGGTATTCGAATGATGCTTTACAATAATGAAAGTTAGTAACATAAGACACAAGGCAAAAGGTGAATTGGAAACTTTTACTTCTATAATCCAATAATGGCTCCGTCTTTATCGTGTCAACTTGAACGTCATGGCAACTTTCTAAACTGCTTTGACACTTGAAAGGATTGTAACCATAAGTTCCACACACACAGAGGCCATTTGCTGGTATCTATCACAGTAGAAGACAAATCAATGCACAATTTCTCTTTTTCGCGGATTGCGCATAGATTTGTCTGCACAGTAAATACAAATCAGTAATAAAAATCCAAATTATTGCATGAATTATTGTTTCTTTTTTACCTTTTAAAATCATAATTACATAAACTTGTTCCAAAATTATGGTTGTTGTTATAATATTACTGTTATTGGTTTTAAAATGTTCGGTGGCAGCTAAAATCACAACTGAACTTTTATTGCCGTAAAAATAAAATCACTTGTTTAAAACCAAATTCCCTGAAATTGCGTCCCTACTGTTTAGTCAAATATAACATTACACTTAAACTACGTGCAATGGAAAGTAGAGCATTCATTTACCTTTCTTTCTCTTGAAAAAAAAAAACTATTTAACTTTAAAACAATGTAATTGACATTAAGTGACGAATATACTATTCTAAGATTCGACGTTAAGCAACTGACAAACTTGAAATTTTATAATGTCCGTTTTCATACATTCGTAAGAAAAACCATAAATACTTTCATAGCTGTTTTCGATGTAATCTCAATAACTATCAATTAACTAGGCATTAAAAATTTTGCAAGCTTTTCGCAGATTTTAAGACTGCTTTGCTATATGGCTTAAAACTTGCGAAAGAAATGGAAATTTTTTCAGAAAACAGCAAGAAGTCCAGCAAGAACATTTGACGAGTAGTTATTCTGCTACCTTCGAAGTTTTTTCATGCAATTCAGTCTGCAATGTATCCAAGTTCATGAAATGTTTCATACATTACGAAAATGTTTCCGTTTCTGCTCTTCACTAATACATACTTGAATTATCAAATTATATTGCACTTTTTAAATGAAACTTTTTAAAAATCATTGCAACATCGTTAACATTCAACTGACCTAAAACATACTTGAAAGAATATCTGTGAGATTTGAAAGAATGTTTCCAATTCAACAAAAGAAATAATCCATTCTTACAATGTGTTATCATTTATACACATCAGTAGTTACATCAGCGTGAAACCGATTGAAGCTTATGATAAGAAAAAAACGACTATTTTTCAATTTAGTTTATAATTTTTAAGAAATGAACTAATGGTGCGGAATCAAATGGTGCATTTAAAGGGGATTTTCGCAACAAAGAGGAACAAAAAAATTGCTTTTGATGTAAGTGCTAACTTTCTAATGACAGTATTCAGCACCATTAGTAGCAATTACACTAGTAGTAGTATATTATTTAATGTTGTTTTTTTCTAAGTGAAAATGCAAATATTGCATTTATGAAAAATTAAAATGTCAAGGATGTTGTGAAAAACGTTTTCGAGATATACGAGATTAAAGCATTAGAATATAAGGGAAAACCACCAATATTTGGCAACGCACTACTAGTTAACATTAATGAAAACAACATGAATTACAAAGGAAACACAGATGCCAAAAAATATGCGTAGGATAGCCAAAATATCTTTGGCATAGCTCTCTATTGAGAGCAATACGAACTGTCGAGCCGCCGAGTACGACAACAAGGTAACCGCGATTGTTTTATAATAAAAGCGTATGTTTTTCTGTCGTTCAGTGTAATTTTCTTCATTAGTTTGCTAAGAAAAGTTAGTTCGCACCCTCGAATGCATTTTATTATTCTGATTAAAAAGCCATTTAGATTTTTCCTTTGTTAACCTATGAAGCATATTATGTTTTCCTATTTCAAAGCATGTATCAACTACTGAAAATAAAGAGTGTCAACTAATAGATACTCTTGTTTTCGTTTGATGTCTACTATTGACCCAATATCTTTTTTTTAATTTAAAATAACAATTTTCGAATTCATTTTTTTTATCTAATTCTTGTTGCCTTATAATAAGGGAACTAGTTGGTGCAGTTTTCACTTATTAAACGTTTACTCTGGATGAATTCTCTCCAAGCTATGTCAATAAACAGAAAAAATAAATCCTTAAAGTGTCAACTACTAGTGTTTTTACCTTAATTGAATATTTCAATTGTGTAAGTATCGGTAGTTAGCTATGCAGCACTTATAAGATTCTCCGATAGTCATTGGTCATTCTCTTAAATAGGGTAATAATTTCAAATTCAATTACTAAATTTGACACCCATTCCTGTTGCATTAAGTAGTGCTAATTTTTAAATTTTAAAAGTTACATGAAAAATTCCGGTTCTGTCCAATACACAGAGATTTATGCCGTTGATATATACCATTAAACGCTTCATTTTCATTGCACGAATCTTGAAAACGGGAAAGTTGCTAAAAATTAGACCCCCAACATTGGATTCAGTGCCCTCGATATAAATAAGAACCAGGTTTTAATTTCTTTTTCGGAAAACAAGTTCATACCGACACCTATTAAGATAAGGGAGTCAAACAGCTTATGTATAAATTCAGAGCTATCAACCCTATAGCTTAACTAAGCTTGCTATAAGCAACTGTATTGGTTTTATAAGCAGGATTTAATATTTCTTCATCATCGAAAAATTCCGTAAAACTTTGAAATAGACCAGTAACATTGCCGTCTGAAAGGGAGGGAGGGGTTACCTTGCGTTAGATCTGGAAGTTCTGATTTTTTGCTGATTTATTTATGATATTGATCCAATAAATAATACAAGTTTGTGACCTCGAGAATCCAATGCAACCTAGGCAAAAATTGAAAAAGAAAAAAAAAACCGTGAAACTTTCGACTTTTCCTGTAGTTTTTTTCCCGATTTTAACCCTAAACGACTAGATTTTCAAGAATACGTATTCTCAACGTTTTCAAAGTACGAAATTTTCTACAATATGAAACTAGAACTATCACTTTAGACCCAATAGTTTTCGGGACAGTTGCTTTATGAAATGCAAACACGCGTTTTCTAACGTTATTTTGTGGTACCCCCTAAAGGAAGGTATCCTGAGTAAACAAACCTTTTCTGGAATTTTTTCAAAATTAAAATTCATAGCTTAAGTTTTGTTTTAAGCTTTTAAACACGTATGATCCTAATTCCAAAATCATGAATATCATAATAAACGTTTTTTTTTTCTCTCAATCATGTCAGTTTCAGGTGACAAAAACAAAAGGAACCCCATGTTCGGTTCGTTTACCCTAATCATACTATAAATAATGCCTCTGTTAATTTTGTAAGTTCAAATTAAGTAACATAACTGTAAATGGTTTATAAAAATGTAAAACACATTCCATTTATAAATATCAAACAGCTGTTTACTGATGCATATTGATCTTGATTTCACTTGACTCTCCACCCTCCTCTGCTGTTCTTTTTGAATTTCTGAATTAATCACATACACGTATATATACAAGGTGGCGCAAAAGCATTGTCATAATTTGAATTGGCTGCCATTTTGTTGTAAATGAAAAAAAAGAGCTCTGTTTTGATCAAAAGTTTATTTGAAAGCGTAAAATTGGTGACATTACTTGGGAAAAATTATATCGCTCAAATGGCTACCGCCCGAGTTGATGCATAATTGCCCTCGTTTTACGGCATTTTCAATGGTTTCTCGCAAAACATCTGGCTCCAAATTGGAGACTTCTTCTTCAATGTTAGCTTTAAAGACTTCCAAGGCTTGTTGAGGTGTTGTGTTGTTCGAGCACATGGAACACGACGACATGGAAAACGACGACGAAATTCTCATTTATTTAAAACAAGACTTAAAATTTGTCAAATAAGCATTAACAATAAATCCACGCTCTTGAGGCATGTATCGTTTCATGTCTCTCTCTCTCTCTCTTGTTGACAACTAATTCACTATATATCTACATCCTAAATATCAAAGCACAGTGACATTTGGCGCCTTCTGGAAAAATGGCGGTCAATTCAAGTTATGACAATTACTTTTGCGCCACCCTGTATATATGCACTGATACAGCAGATTTTTCATGTAAAAAAGAAAACATAACAATTAATCATGAAATATTTATTTATGTTATTAGTCATGCATTGTATTAACCAACAATTCTCGAAACATAAATGATGATCATTAGTGCAAGAAAAAAAACTTCCTAAACAAGTTAAATCATATCCTCACAAGTATCTAATGACACTTTAACATATCACGTTTTCATGACTAGTTAATCTTGTCACGTTTCTAGCACTCTCATATCACGAAAATTGAATTTAGCCGTAACTAAACAATAAAATGAAGCTTGCTTCAAGTGATTCTTACGTTCACATAAATCAGATTAGAATCGTTCTCTATTTTTCGAAAAACATTTCTGATTGCCTATTTTATGTAACGGTATGAATTTAGATAATAAACAACTTTTAGTGACCATAATGTTTTACCTTTTATCTTATAGCATTCACTTTTGTAAGCCACATTATTAATCACCATCAATTCGCCAAGTACCATTGTTGTCAAATATGACCCCCATACTTACTCGTAATTTCATGGTGCTTAAAGCATTTCACCTAAAATTCTTCATATCATCGACTTGGTTGACTGATTGGATGACTTTCCGACAATGTACGAAACATTTGCGAATAACTTAAAAGTTCATGATGTTTACACATTTGTAACACTAAGAACCAATGCAGTCAAAAATGACACTAAAAATGTCTTCTCATTTACTGTATAAATACATGAGTAGAGTTTTCCTGTTTATTTTTGTTTAAAGCATTGAGTTCAGAGCAATATTTCCCGTAGCCGAAAAATATCTGCTATTTTTTTTTAAATCAGAAAAAACCCTTAAAAAGTGGTGTAGTACGTATTTTGTTATGGGGTAGCAGCACAAGTCCTAATCTTTTTTTATGATGTTTTAAAAATTAGGTTTAAAATTTGGCTTAAACCAATAGAAAGCTCTAGTTTTTAACTTTCAATGGTTTTTAAATTTTTATTCTACTATAAATAGGATAGAAGTTACAGTGATTTGCATGTCACAACTTTCCGTTTAGTTCGCACTTTTTAAGTTTTTAACAGCCCTGTATTTCGTAAAATTTTTGAAGTAGAATTCTGAAAATTGGCAGGATTACTCATCTTGTCAAATGTGTCCTTCACACGAAATTTCAATTAAATCGGAAATGGTGCGGAGGTCAAGAAGGTGACTGACCTGATATATGAAATTCCAGAATGTAAAACATGTGAAAATTCCTAATTCTTTTCAGTTCCTTGCCATTGCGATGCCAGCCTAAGTTTTGGCGTAGTGGAAGAATAATGTTAGAGCTATAAAAAATATTTTTTTGAAGAAATTCTAAGGGGCATGTTTTGAGATATTCAAGGTCAAAAGTCTCGGTGAATGACCTTGAAACTTAAATTTGTCGTAAGAGAGTCTTGTTTTATATCAATAGAAAGCTCTATTCTTTAGCTTTACAATGGTTTTTGAATGTTAAATATTTTGAGCTATTTTACTATAACTAGGAAAGAAGTTACGGTCATTTGTATGTCACAACTTTTTTTTTGTACTTTTCCCAGCATTGTATTTCGTACAATTTTTAAAGTAGAATTTTAAAAATTAGCAGGATTACTTATCCTGTCATATGTGTCCTTCATACCAATTGTCGTTAAAATCGGACATGGTGAGGTCAAAAACTTATTATTTTTTTTTGATTTGACGTGGAGTTGCCTTATAGTCATTATTTCCAACTTTAAACAGTTTCCTTTGCTTCGTACACCTTTTTCCCAAGTAGGGAGTCCACAAAATTCACTTTCGTCAGAATATCTATTTAAGTTTCCAAGAGAACATCGCCGCCTGCCTTGTCTAAGTGGTCAGAGATGTCTGATTGCGACAGGAAGGTCCGGGTTCGAATCCAGGCTCGGGCATGGACGTACATTCTCTCTCCTGTCCTTGTCCTTTCTTTGTGAGAATGTGTTGTTGTGCTGTGAATGGTTGGAACAGTTGGAAAAGCGAAGCAGCGCACCCCAAATTGCCAGCCTAGCTGGCACACGACAATAACAAGAGAACATCGATGTTCGAAAGATATAGAGAATCTAACTGGATGAAGAAAAGTTATTCACTTTTGTTTCTTTTACTTTTTTCTGCAGAATAGAACCGAGCTGAGAGTTAGCTCGATAAACATCACTGATGCAATCTGATATGTCTGCTAATATAAATGTATCAGCAAATGTTGACATTTGGTTTTTACAATATTCTGAATCCACAGAAAAATCATTCACCAATATATTTGATGCAGCGTTGGGAAGGACTGCATGGTTTGCTAAAGCATTGGTTTCCTAGGAGGGAATCGCCGACTTTCGGCATCGTTTCTCGCCGAGAGGAAAACTTGATTCGTCTGCTCATGCGCGCCCGACCAAAACCGACGTTGTGAGTGGCACGCCGGAATCACTCGACTTTGATTTCAGCGTCACGCCGAGCAGCGACGTCAAAGCTCGGCGATTTCGCTTCTAGGAAACCAGGGCTTAAGCTCATTAAAAATCGACGCTTGTTAATAACGTTTTCTTCAATTGCAATTTTGAATAAACGTATATTGCCGCGGATAAGAAAAGCGCAGTAGCTGAAGAAATAAAATTTTGAGATATTTGAAGAAAGGGCGTGATGATTCCATGCTAAATACAATAATAGGGAAGTACTGGAATTTGACTTTTCTTTCGTACATTATTTTCAACCGAAACCAAATAGGCCAGCTAATACAATAAAATGACAAAAAAAAAAAAAAAAAAAGTAGACTTTTTTTATTTTCTTTCTTCTTTTTCCATTTCTTTACCTTATCCCGGCAGTTTAATCTACTTGGGTTGAGTATGCATGCAAAGTCTACAATGGAAATATTTTCTAGAGTGCACTCAAAAGGTCGTAGAATTGATTTTCATAGGGTCTTCGAAAACTAGTATGTACCTTCTACTCCAGTACCATGATCTGTGGCAAAGAAAAACCTCTTTTATATTAAAATCTCCGTTATGAAAGAATTTGTGGGTTGTTCCCCCCCCCTTTTCTCTTTTATTGAGTTGCAGACTCCTCTTTTAGAAAACAAGAAACTTCATCTGGAATTTTTGAAACTAAGCTTTTTGAAAAGATATTCATACTATCAAATAAATTACAAAAGTTGGATTGTGATGTGCTGTCTTACGCAGTGATGATACAGTTTCACCTGGTAAAGCTAATGCTGAAATTTAAAAATAAAAGTAAACAAAAAAAATAATTTACACGCGCACACAAGCAAACATGACAACAGGGAACATGCTAATTCAGTTTTGGACAAACTTCTAGTTTTATCAGCTAACATTAAACCGTGAACAAATTAATGCCAAGTCCTATCTATTTTCCCAAAGATCAAGCTATCCTTGAAAGATTATATGATCTTTCCAGAACAGCTAATTTACATAGAAAAACATCGTTTCAATGTCAAAACAAAAACAATGAAGCGAAGCTCTTTCTTTTATAAGTATTTAAAATTTTAAAAACGCGTTTGATAATGGTAATAAAGTATTTTTCAACAGCATGAAGTTTATTTAAGCATATCCTTCCTCTTTAACATATAAAAGATGAAGAAAGATACATTTTAGCATATTAATGATACGGGAAGAACACCACTTAATATGTTTGCATTATTTTTCAAAAAATTAAATTTTTCCTACCAATTTTTCAACATTTTGTAAGTACTTGAAATATGTCTATCTTATCATTACATTTCTTGAATCATCAAATACTCGCTGCGAAAATTCCTTACAAAGTTCTTCATCGTCGCAGAATAAAATGATACAAATCAAAATCATAGTACATAACTTTGGAAATGCGTAGAAATAAAAATCTTAACAATGTAAACGTTATAGCAGATCTCTGCATATAAATTCACACTTATATTTCCTTTCTTTGTTGTAACTCTCCACCTAAGATGTGTATCTCAACTTCAAGTGAATACGAAAGTCAAAATAGACCGTGTACCGAGATAATATTTTATTCCTGGGGGCTGTGTTTTTATCGCTGAGTGTGAATCAGTAAGAGGATCAGTGAACTGTGGTACAGGGGGAAAAACAGAATTCTGATAGAGCGAATGTTTTGTCCCTTAGTAACTTTTCAAAGCTCGTATTCCACCCCGATTCCATACCAATGCTTTGAAAAGAAGGCATCCCCACCCCCCTCAGCATTTGTCAAGATTTACTGGAATGTATGCCAGGGACACGAAGTAGTTAATCTGAAGATAGCTTATGTGGTGATAATAATGCATATAATGAGATAAAAGCTCGGACTAAGGTATGGAACCGTTTTGAAATAAAAGAAAGAGCGATAATTGTTGCAATAATTTGAGCCATAATTGTGCTTAAGACAATGTAGTTATTTCTTATTCAGAAAATAAGTTGTTAGCCACGTAGTGAGAAGTGAAGAAATATAAGTGAAAAATTCTGTGGTAAAACATTTATATCAGTTACCTTTTTTTTCTTTTGCGAAATTAAACAGTTGGTGCTATTTAGTCGCACATGAGGTATTATTTGACAGTATGTTGTTATTTTTAAAACAACATTTGTGGACATAAAGTGTTTGGGATAAAGTGATTTTACGAAAAATATTCATATGAACTAGGAAATGTATTTGCATTTTTTATTTTCCCGGATGTTTTAAATAGACTAATTTTGGTTGAAACCATTCTGGAAGATGATATTTTTTTTTCAAAGATATATAATAGTTTTTTTTTTTTTTTGATGCGATACTTTATTTTCATTTTCTTTACATATAATAACTCAGAAATGTAAAATATGCCCGTAGATTAGCAATATCTTATCAAACTATGCCAATTTTTCTTTAATTAAAAAAAAATAATAATTCCGGTGCGGTTCTTTCGGTAGGGTGAAAGTGGACTGTATGGTTAAAAAGGTATTGAGATAAAATTCATTAAAATACTTTTATTCGGTAAATAAATTATTCTGTACAAATAGTCTCGGTGTGCCAGCACATTTGCACCGCCTCTTCAGGTAAAGACTGCCTGCACAACAAAATGCTTTTATCAAATTCGAGGGCACCACCAGCACATCACTTAGAGTTGAGACGCAACAGCGCTAATATATCCTTCGAAATTATTCCGAGTCCGCTGAATTTGATATCACATGATTAAGTTTTGCTGTCAATATATTTCTCAACTGTGGCATTGACACTTGAAGCGTTTTGCTTATTTCTACTGCATTTCATGTTGGACTTACTAAAATTATAAATAACTTATTTACGCATTCCATAGCATTTTTAATAACTAAAGTTTATGATTGTGTTTAAGCCGTTAAAGTTAAGTTTTTGTTCTCTATTACTAATCAAATTATGAAAGACTCTTAATTTTCTTAAACTGTTAAATTAACTATCACGTTGTTAATTCCGAAGTCAAAATATTTATCAATCATTACATAAAATTTTAAATGTTTTGTACATTGCTACTGCATCTTATGAAGTGATTATTGACATTATGTATAGCTTCATTACATACATTGAAATAACAATTTTAATAATAACTTTCGAACATGTTTATGCTGTTAAAATAATTTTTTTTCCTTCATCATTAATCGGTAACATTTCCTCCCAATATCTTCATACCACGAAATATAGTTTTGCACTTAGTCAATTTATCAATTCCTGCATTAAAGTTTATTGAGATAATTTACAACATAGCTCACTTAGTCCTTTCAGTGACATCTTTATTAAACACCAGCTACATTTACATACTCTGTTTAAAACGAACTGATGTGTGCATCACATGACTTCCTTTTACTCCAATTTAATGTCATTTCTCCATTATTCGCTATTTTAATGTGATTCAACTGTTTACTCTCTAAATATCACCAACAGTGGCCAAATTGAAACCAAATTAAAAAAAAAACCGCCAAATTTGTCGCCAAGTTGGCGACAAAACTCGGCGACCAAAAGACAGGCGATATATCGCCAACTGTCCGACAAATTATAACACCACTTGAGTTTACATCGAAATTAACGATGATTTCCCCCCAAAAAGGGGCAAAAGACCCCCTTAGAAACATCCGAATGCAACCAAAAGGGAAGGTACACAACTAGGCCCCACTAGGAATCTACGTACCAAATTTAAACTTCCTAGGGCATACCGTTTTTGAGTTATGCGAGATACATACACACATACACATATACACGCATACGCACATACATACGTACATACAGACTTCACGAGAAAATTCGTTGTAATTAACTCTGAGGTCGTCAAATTTCGGGTGTCTCTAGGTTCTTAGGCACTTATCCACGTCTGGTCGAGTCGAAAAAAAAAACTCAACATTCGTTCGAGTGTGAGAAAAATGGAAATTAAGGCTGAGTTTTGAGTGAAAATTTTTTCGCGAATACAATACTTCCTTTTTTGTAAAAGGAAGTAAAAAAGGTAGGGGGATTGTTTGAATGAACATATCAAAAAACTTGCTGAAAAATGTTTATGCAGATCTCACTTGCATTATTTTTCTGCCATTTTACAAACTTTAATTCCACTGAAAATGTTTACATACTAAAGCCTTTAAAAAAAAATAAAATACATTCAATATTGCCCAAACTTCTTCAATGGTATTACTGTTTCAAAATTTAGGACGAATAAATACGGAGCTTTCAAATATATTTTAGACATTGCAAAAGTACAAACGAGCTATTTTTCTTCTACTGTCTGGAAAAACTCCTTGAAGTGAAGACATAAAGGTTCATTTCGGAAGACAAGAGAATCGACAGTTTACGTGAAATATATCCGAAAAGAAGACTTCGTAATGGCATTTGAAAGGATTCCCTTAGAACCCGAAAGCAAAGAAAACGTGAATAATGCTAAATTGCAGCATTTTCAACAGAACGATTCTAAGCCGCTCACACTTATTTCAGATATTTCTTACTCATGTGTCGGGGAATACGCTTCAAATGGAATTATATTTATTATTTACACAGATGAAAGATTTTGAAAATTATTTTCAATGAGTTATAAGTTTACCCTCCAGAACTTGCAATGAGAGAATTTCATTCACACCACTTATTTCCCTTAAAAAAAAAATTTAAACATTTTTTTTTTTTTAGCTGAAGGTATATCATTTACTATTAATTCGAAGCTATACATGGAATATGAAATAATAGTGCTTGATGAAACAAAAAAGGCATAACCTTTTTTTTCTTCTTAGTGTGAGTATTTTGCCTAAGGCGCGAGTTCTAGGGGCTCAGGGGAATATTGATAAGTTATTTTAGAAATTATGCTTATTCATACCCAAGTTTAATAGGAAGTTGGAGACATTTTTCCTTGCAAAATATTAGAGAAAAATAGATGCTGCACGTTTGATCGTGTCAATACTTTACGATCAATAAAAATAATTACTTGGTCTTCACTAAAAGTTTAATAAAAATTGTGTTTGTTTTAATTAATAAGTTTATGTTAATAGTTATGTTAATGTTTGTTGTAATTAATAAGTGTTAATATTATAAGTTAATAATGCACTCTTATTTTCATTCAAATCACTACAAGTAGTATAATTTATGTAGACACATTCTAAGGATTTAAAACCAGCTGTTCCACTGACTTCAACGAACTCATAGTCGGATCTTCTAACATAGACAGTAGCACAAGCATGAATACAGTTGAGGCCACTTAGTGGAATTCGAAGTTTGACATAAAAAATATTAGAATAAGCGGAATATTCCATTATCCGGAATAAAAACAATACGCATCAACGATGTAGTACATTGAAATGTTATTATATTAAGCGGGTTATTCCAATAAGTGGGCTCGATTGTATCTTTAATAAAAAGTCAAGTCATAATCCATCAAGGACGCTGAGAAAAACTATGTCCTACGAAACCAAAACGCCGTTAAATCATTGAAAATTCTGCATAACTTTGAAAGCGACGGTAATATTGCCCCTCAACAACCTCTTAGCTTTAGATAAAAAAAAAATAGTTTGAATTTTGACATCTTGAATTCAAATTATGTTTTTCGCAATCACGAGTGTGTGTATGTTGGCGTGTGTGTTTGTGTGTGTGGGGGGGGTATGTGTGTTTGTGTGTAGGGGTATGTGTATTTGTGTGTAAGCATGTGTGTCTGTGTCTGTGTGCTGGCATAAGTGTGTGGGTAGTTGTGTGTATGAAAGTGTGTGCGTGGGGGCGGGGTATGTGTATGTGTGTGTAAGCATGTGTGTTTGTGTCTGTGTGCTGGCATAAGTGTGTGGGTAGTTGTGTGTATGAAAGTGTGTGCGTGGGGGCGGGGTATGTGTATGTGTGTGTAGGCATATGTGTTTGTGTCTGTGTGCAGGCATGAATGTAAGGGTAGTTGTGTGTATGTTTTTGTGTGTGTGTGTCTGTATGTATGCGTGTGTGTATGTGTTTGTGTATGTGTGTAGGTGTATGTGTGTGTAGGAGTATGTGTGTGTATGTGTGTATGTGTTTGTGTGTGCGTGTGTGTAGTTGTGTATGTATGCGCGTGTGGGTAGGACATGGATGCAACCTGGAGACGGCTTTCGCTACAGGAGCAGCATCGTGAGGAGCCGGTCGATGGTGATGGTGCGGAGGGTGGCAGTGGGAAAATAAAATGATAGAGAGGACGCCAAAAACAGTCAAATGAAAGCAATAAGCAATCGTGATTGCTCAAAAAAAAAAAAAAAGACTATGTGCATTCAGTGCAATTGATAATTTATTAGTTTATCTTTTAGATACAAGCCAAAAATTGTCAGTTCAGTATGCCTGTAGCGATGAAACCAGAAGAAGCTTAACGAGCTATTAACTTCTGCTTCCCATTCCAAGGGTGTTATAGTTTGAATGTGTATTTCTCAGGTGATGTAACTAAACCTCCTTTTAGCAGTAAGTTACCGCCTCTAAGCCAGGGCTAAGGTAGAACTACATGCAATATACCAGACAGACTGTCTGGTATATTGTATGTAGCTCTGCCTTAGCCCTGGCTTAGGGGCGGTAACTTACTGCTAAATACCGAAGCTTTGCCTTCAATTCATGAGCATGATGATGTTCCGCACCATGCTGTGGACACTCGCTGATGAGATAAATTCACTTTATCTACCAGTTTGTTCACACTCTCAGCTTCAATGAGATAACATCTGCCTCCAGCTCGGCTATTCACTATTCCTGACTGAGGAGTTTTTATAAGAACGAAACTGCAGTCACAGGATGTGATAACCGGGCTGTCTGGTATGTTGCATGTAAACCTCCTTTTGCAGAACGAGGTGTAAAATCTAACAATAGTTATATTACGCAAAACTTGAGATATTGTGCACGTACTAAAACTAAACGTGATTTATCGTTTGGTGAGAGGACAAAACAATGCCTTACAAATATAGGATTTTTTTAATGCATAAATAAAATCTAATTTGTGCAAAAGTAAATTTTACTGAAAAAATTATGCATACATAACTTTTGAAGCCAAAAAATTTTTTTTTAAATATTAAGTGTGTTTAGTGTAGAATTTATACAGGAATAAAATGAGTGTGCGCGTAATTAAAAATGATTTTTTTAAAACAAAAAGTATTTCATAGCTTGATTGTAATTTTTCCGTTCAACCTAACTTTAAAAGTTCACTTTACAAATTTTTCCTGAAAGCGTCTCGATTTTTGTTACAACATTGCTGTGAAAAATAATGGTTATTTCTTGAAGACTAAATTTGCTGTCTTTATAAAGAACATTGTCAATTTCCATAAAACAAGGTTTGCTCCGAGTAGGGTGGGGTTTTTAGACTACCCTACACCGGATTTTAAACCATGAGGTCAGTTTATATGCTGATATGTATACAAGTAAATACTACATATACAGCATCAATATGGATAAAGTTTTTGCTTGCTAATAACTAAAAAACCAACTCATGTGATCGAAAAACCCAACTAAAGAGAAAAATTATCGCTGCACTGTTAAAAATTCAGGAAGATTTTCTGGTAATTGTTACTGTAAAATGGCGGACTTAACGCATCGCTGATTTTTACGGTAATTTATACCGGGAAAATAAGCGATCGCAGCTCCAATTGGTTGCTGCGGCCTACCGAGTAAACCGTAAAATTTTACAGTAACATTTGATTTTTACGGTAAAAGTTACTGGCAACATGGATGCCAGTAACAATTACCGTAAATTTTCCGGAAAATTTTTAACAGTGTGCGCTAATACATTTAACATAATAACTTTATCACAAACACGGGGGCATAAACGAATCATAGAAATAAAACATGTTTTTTCTTCAAAATAAAAACTTTCCAAGTTAAATGGTTAATAAAAACCGGTAGTCATTCGCCAAATTTAGGACTGAACTATATAATCCTTATTGCTTCTGCGATGAACCCTGATAAATTCTGCTAAACATATCAGTTGAACTAAAATACCGTTTATTTTGTGTAACCAAAGACACACGAGTTGAAATGTATTAAAATTATGTACCTGTAATTTGATGAATGTTTGGCCATTTTTCATGCATTATTCATCTTCACTGATCTTATATTTCTAACTGTAACAGGTTGGAATACCGATCAATCATTTATGCTAATCCTGTAACGTAGCGTAGCAACGACGAATAAATCGCGTTGACATCTTCAGATAAAGTGAAAAATCGGAGTTTTGACTACTTATTACAAAACACACATTAGAGCTAAATTAAAAGAAAACAAAGTGAGCAAGATCCTATGCTTTTCAGCAGCTATTTTCATGTATAAATAAAATGAAATTTTGTCAATTTGGTAATCTTTCACTGAAAAGGAAAGGTACATGAACTGAACTCCCATGAGTTGTAATGTAAATTTGGCATTGCAGACAACAGTTACATTTTATGCTGGTTACGCAGCGTTACCTCGTAAGATAGGGAAATAAGCATTTTTTAGTAATCGAAACAGCCTGATCTCGAGGAGTCGGAGTCAGGTTGATTTTGGGGTAAAGGAGTCGCAGTTAGGAGGAGGAGCGTGTACAGAAATTTTGGGAACCGTCACAAATGACTTTTACGTTGCCCCTTCATATTGTTTAACCTTAAGTCCTACATAGACCCCCCCCCCCCTCTTCTTGAAAATCCCAGGTCCCATTCAGGCTCGGGTCCGGGCCAACAGATGTCAATTCTCCCCTCCCCCCGCCCTGTTCCCGCCCCTGGTCAGAAGTCGAAGGTTAGAAATTCCAAGAGTCGGAGTCAAGAGTCAATCATTTTCCCTCCAAGGCTGCAACTCAGCCAACTCTTACGCAGTCGGAGTCGGACTGATTTTGGGGTAGAGGAGTCGGAGTCGAAGGCTCTAAAATTCCCGGAGTTGGAATTGGAGTCGGAGTCGGTAATTTTCCCTCAGACTCCGCAGCCCTGGTTACAAGGAACCACTTTTCAATTTAAAAGTAGTGAGTATGTGAATAAAAAGATGTTCGACAAAATTAACGAGACGAAACAAAAAACGGTGTACAAAGTAAAAATAGCGGATTATCAATGAGAAAATTATAAATTTTTGAAGAACCAATAGGAAAGCAAAAAAAGGTTCGAAAACTTCCTCATAGGTACTACAATTAAACCGGCGATAAGACGTAAAAAAGAAAGCTTTCAATAACTGAATCTTACAGAAAAAATCAGATTGCAAAAAAAACTTTTGGAAATGAACAAAACTTATTCAAAAAGAAAAATTAAGAGAAATAGAAAAAAAAAGGGGGGGGGGCTTACTGCAACGCAAAAAACAAAATATGTTCAAAATAAATCATTCAATAAAACATAATAATTGATAAACATCAAAAACAAAAGATATGTAAAAAAATAATAACACTACATTACAAAGAATAAACTTATAAAAATGGAAACCACACTACCGATTTTTACTGATTTAACTCTTTTAGTCTGATCAGTAGTTTTCTCTAAACCATTTAATAACAGATGAGGAAGAGACAGAGAAGACAGATGAGGAAAAATTGTCATCTGTATTCATGAAATCACGTAATTTTACTCAACACAAATAAAAAATGAGGAATAAAACTGATTAGATTAACGAAATTTACAGATGATACCTCAAACCTCAATTTCATATTTTTTGTTCTCCGGAATTAATCGTTTTAATTGAACAAATTTGGTTTTTTTTTTCCTTTGAAAGAACATTTGTCAAGATTGTATTCACCTAAGTACATGAATCGTTGGAAAATATTACAATACAGCAATTCTTCAAAAACTGCTTAAACCAATTTTAATAAAAGTTGGGATACATTGATTAAAGTCGAAGACTGAAACAAACATTCACTGTAGAAAAGGCAGTAGCTCTTAAATTATCAATAATGAGTCAGTTGATAATGAACTTGTTACACATAGGAACTATAACAATATATCAAACTTCAAAATCATGAAAATATTAGGCTACCGAAAATAATATAGTTTTCTTCAAATGTTCAACAAAATTTCATTTATGATCAGTGATGTAATTATCTTAGTTATCAACAAACTTTTGTTATTTAATGAGGTCTATGTTATCTTATCTTTCAACCGGGAATCTATAAAGAAAAAAAAAACACTGGGTTGTGGAGTAAAGTGTCTACAGACGGTGTTTTTGACATCACCCAAATTTTCAAGGTCAGACAGGGATTGAAATAAGAGAAATCAAATGGTGCGATGTCAGGTGAGTATGGTGGGAAAGATTGTTCAGAAATTCCTTCCAGGATTTGTCTTGAGCAGTGTGGTCTTGCATGATCATTTTTAGAATCATTTCATTTCCATTGGCAATCGCTGGTAGAACTTTCACTCCCGACATTGCCTCATGTGATTTCCCCGCATTACAACTTCTTTCTATGTAACAAAAAAATTGTCTTCAAAATGCCATCTCTTGATATTTTGCTCAAAAACAAATTGATTTTTATTGATCCGGGATCAGAAACTTACCTCATTAGATGGCAAAAAGTTGTTAAAGAAGAAGGCAATTGCACTTTTGATTATTTGATCAAAAATAAGGAATTGTTGCATACTTATTTGTTCGAAAAAAACGATATTAATTTAATATCTGCCTAATAATATATTAAATTTTAAAAATTGTGTAAATATAAATATGAAATACAGACACGGGGAGGGGGGGGGGAGTTGAGTTTACAATAAACTACTTTTTTCAGTGAAAGAAGTGAGCTTATGGATGGGAGCATCCGACAAAAAGCTAATTTATGATTTTAGCGTATCTCATTTAGGTAAAAAATATATTTTCAATAAAGTAAACAGTCATTGAGGAAACTAACGAAGTTGCTGATGTTGCAAATCATGCCAATTAAGAGCGGTCTGTTCTTCAACTTCTATTCAGAAACCAAACGTGAGTTGCTAGAAAATATTTAAGAGCAACAATACAGTAAATATTTTAATACAGTTTACTATGTCGATGCAATTGCTAAAACGAAAAGGGAAAAAATAATAGCGTTGAATTTTTTTTAGTACATTTAAAAAAGCTCAAATCTTTCAAACCAAATTGCGATATTAAAAAATACATGTAGTCAACTTTGATCACATTTATTTTTAGTTTTGCACAGATAAGTAAATAAAATTATTTCTTTCTCTCTTTTTACCCGACTGCGCGTGCGCGACGCAAAGGAGGGAATGTGTTTATGAGTCTATGTATGTTTGTTCCTATGTGGCGTTGTAGGGGGCTAAACGCTTTGACCAATTTTGATGATTCTTACGTCAATCGATTTGTCTTAACCTTGGGAGGGTCACTAAACACATGACAGTAATCAAAACTCACCATATTAACAACAGGTGCGAGATTGTCATTGCTATCGTGTCGCACGCTGCGTGCGAAACGTCAGGCGTTTTCACTGCCAGATTTTTTTTTTGTTTACTACTACAATTCGATTTTCATCTCTAACATGTTGCATTTGCTTTTGACGTAATTCAGGGGACTGAGTTTCGCGACGTGTACTTTCTTGACGGACTTTTTCAGTTTCTCGAGAAAGATTTGACTGACGACCAGAACCATATTAAGGCATGGGGCATGGGCCCAAGCCACTAAAATTTGGGGGGGCACTAAATCTGCAGCTAAAGTTTGAAAAATATGAAGTGATATTTCTTATTTAATTAACTGCAGTTCAGCATAATGTAAATAATAAGCCGACTTTTCCGAGCTCGCGTCATCATGAGTTATACCTACAGGCTGTTTATATAGCTCTGGTTGACTTAAGTTCGCGAATTTTTACTAAAGATCAAGCATATGTAGCTTTTATCCGAGTTAGGTCCCTAGAGGGACTAATAATCATTAATATAGACCACCCCAAGTTACTTAATAATCCTCACGATATAAACTCTCTGAAATTTACCGTCTTATAATTATAATAACTAAGTCAACGAAAACAAACTAAAAAGTATAAAATAAGAAATAATTATTGAATAAAAACAAAAAACCCGACTGCGTGAAAACTAAAAAAGCTAAAAAGAATAAAAAAATATGTAAGCCCAGCAGTTTAGATTGTTATTAAGTACTGCTGAATAACTACACCATTGAAATAGTTTTATAATCGATACACACATAAGACACATCATAAATTCAAAAGCAGAATAGCACTATCAACAGTTGGAGCCCATTCAATTTCTACGGGGTTCCTTGATTGGTCAATACGTGTAGCCTTCTAGCTATTGAGGTTTATTTACCACCCACCCTTAACCCTCTGCCACCATGAGGAGCGAAGGAGAATTGCAACTTTCATATGCATAAAACAATATGCCTAACTATGTAGTTTAAAGGCAGTAAAAATAATTGCAGAAAAATATGTTTTTATTTATTTTTGAAATAATTAACAGAGAATTAAATATGCTGCCGACTGTAGCAGTTTTTTTAAAATACAAACCCAACTGAAATTTAACCAAAGTACTGGAAATTAACGAAAAATGTATTAATAAAATAAATAAATAAATCCGTAAAATTAACTATTCGAATGAAAATGAGCTAATCTAAGGTATCACACATTAAAATAACTTCCTACTGTCAAAATACTTAAATATTTGCAACATACAAAAGATCTGAAATCTGTAACAGAAGAAGAAAAAAAAAATGCGCAAAATACGTATTCATAGATTGACCTTGGCACTTTTCCAAAAGTCATTTATGATTAAATTATGTATCATTCATTAATGATTAAAATAGGCAGTAAAATAATCTAATCTTCGGTAGTATGCGTTAAAATGACTGCCTATTGTCCAAAATATTGAAATATTTACAAGTTGCAAAATGATTGAATTCTTGAACATGGGAAGTGATGTTCCCCTACGTGCGTGTTTAGTTGTGTCATCCTTACCAAAAAGAAAAAAAAATAAAATTATTACAATAAAAAAGAGAATACTTTTATTTCCGGTAACAACCGCGTATTAATTTGCACCGATCTAAAATATCGAACTATTTGTAAGATGCAAAAGGATTGAAATCTTAAGCAAGGAAATGCAATTTCTAGCGACGTACGAATGTGTAGTGCGTAGCAAGTTAGATAAACGCGTTGTTTCTACGCCAAATGCGTAGAACTTGGCAGCCCTCTTTTATACCATAAGAAATTTCAATGGGAAAATGTTAGAGATTAGATCATCTGTCTCACTACTTTTAAACAGCGCGCATTGTATGATTAAATTATTAAATAAAAGACCAGTTTCATTATCTAAGAAATGTTTGTACTACAACTTAAATACAAAACTGCAGTTTTGAAATTGATAAAGTCTTGAAGCAAAAGCATGTCTCGTAAATTTTAGGACAATCAGCAGAAGCAGTCTGCATTTTTCATTTATCATAAGGTTTTTCCATTTTTTTTCAGACAAAAAATCAACTTTCTTTAATAATATTTGAAAACAGTACATTTCCTTTATCGACTTTTAAGATTTGAAGATATAAGATATCTACTGCCATATGCAGCGACAAAAAGTTGTTTTACATTTGTCATATGGCGATAAAAATCAGTAAGTAATATTTCAGAAGTGCGCATAGCTACTATTATTCCTAACAATTAATTTTGAGAATTGAGATGCACAAGGTTTTATTTATATCAAAGTTCAAGATTAGGAACGAAAAATGTATCAACATTTCGACTACATTTGACGTTGCTCTTGAAATCAGTATTCCATTGGAGTATTCACGCTTAGATTTGAATCACTATTTTTGTCAAATGAAGACAAAGCAGAAAAGAAACGAACGCACAAAATTAATTGTTCATAATTTTTCTGAACAAATACTTTTCTGCTTTATTTTACAACTGAATGATTCGTATTCATTGGTAGTCCAAGAACGCCTGGATGTTTTGAAATTCAGTCATTGATAAGATAAATACAAGATAATGCCTTTGTTTAAAAATAAATTTTTCGTGAGTCCAAAGAGAACAAAACTATATGGAATCAAAGGAAAAGAGTTAACTTCCCCAAACACATAATGGCTCAAGAATTCCATGATTTACCAGTGAAAATGCTGACAAATCTCAAAGAAAAACAAATAAATGAATAAGTAATAATAACAGCATTTGCAAAAATCAAGGTTTTACGAAATATTACTTTTAGCTTATTTATTCTCAAGTACTAATTAACGCGCAAATTTTTTTTAATGCTTATTGGCTGTTTTTGACAAGGTAAATTTACTGTACATAATTAAACGTTTTTTCTAAATTATGCAATTGCAAAGATGTGTCACTTTTGATACTATAGTTTATACGTCTCCAAGCATGTTACGTAAACTAACGTTACGCGTGTTTTATAACAAGAAAGAGTATTAAGTTTCAATTTTAAATCAATACTGTTTTTTTTTTCTTTTGAATTATTTCAAAAATTTGAAATTAGAATACCATAAACCACAAGCCCAAAGATGCGCAAAGCACATAAACAAATAAGCCAGGTAAATATAAACGTCAATAAAATAACAAGCAGACAAGGTTACAACATAGATAAATGACAGAGATGAAGCTTCATCGTATGTTCGAAAGACAAAAAAAAAAAAAAAAAAAAAAAATATACTTAAACTAAATGCAGGATGTCCTGTTCCGAAAAAGCTAACATTCAGGATTACATTGGGCTAAACGCACCTCATGTGAAAAATGAATGCAGATTTTTAGAACTAAGAACCTAAAACTATATAAGTATTGGGTTTCGTCTCGGACATTAAAAGCCAAGGCTATCAATAATGTCCCTCCACCGTACCACCAGCGAAAAATCAAAAGTCTTACCTATGTGTCCGGGTGCAAATTCCAATCCGTGATCATCAGTTCAATTTTCGTTCCAGTCGATAAAAATAAAATTAAAGCAAAACCAATCAAATGAATAAAAAATAAATAAAATGATCATCCAATAAAACAGGCCCAAAGACATTCCAGGTCGACCGAAAAACACATTTCATAAAATATCATCAACTGGAGTCCAATCACATGGTTTCCTCTAGAAAATTCATACACGTGAACACTTAGACGATTACAGTGAAGCAAAGTGTTGGTTAAAGGCCATGCTAAGAGAAAAATATTATTTACGAGATACTTGAAAACCATTTCCCAAATAATCTACCCCCCCCCCTTTTTTTTTTAAAAAATCTGGTTTCATTTTGACAACTATTGGCGATATTTAGAGAGTAAACCATTGAATCACATTGAAATTGCCAATATTGAGAAAATTAATCAGTATAAAAGGTATTTTTTCTTTGGTTCGCAACAAACTTGGCGTGAAAATATTTAAAGTGTTTCCTTGCTTACTCCAAGGCACTTTTATCATTAAATTGGCGTAAAAGAAAGTCATGAAATACATACATCTGCTGTTTTTTTTTTTTTTTTTTTTTTTTCAAATTTCTAAGCTCATGCGTGATCTAAAGACATAAATATTAAAAAAAAAAAAAAAAAAAATCCCACATTTAGGAAACCTATATGCAACTCGTTTTTGCTAAGGCTTTTTCAAATTGTTGATCCTTATGAAAATGAACTTACAGCAGCAGCTTTGCTTTTATTTAGAGAACTGGAAAATGTTTCTTACATTAAAAATGTTTTCCGTGATACCTTTACCACTTATCTAAAGATGAAGGTTGCTAGAAGAACGAAGAATAATACTTTTTATTCGAACCGTAACAAATATTCAGTTTTTCTTAGTTGCAAAAACTGTACCAAGTGTGCAATTACGCAATAAATTGTGAAAAGTACTGTTTTAAAATCATTGCTTCAAGCTGCATTGTACAATTTTCCATACTTTTTTCGCTCCAAAATCCAAAGAAATTAATCGAGCACTTTTTTATCGCTCATCGGCAACAGTGATGCACATCTCAAGAAAACCGTACTTCACAAAATCAAAGTTTTTGGTTACCCTAATTTAAATTGATTTTTTTTTTTTTTTTTTTTTTTTTTTTGTGCCGTGGGCAGGTTACCGACAGTATCTGCAGAAAGAGTTTTTGAGGCATTTGCAGAAACGTGTTTTGAAGTAAATGCTAACAATAGAGAAGTGTTGGAATTGGATGCTTTTTTCGCGCTTTGTGTTTCAGGGGTAACCAAAAAAGCAAGCTTTTACAATAAAGCTGAATGTACAATGCATGACAAAATGCAAAAAAAAAAAAAAAAAGAAAAAGAAAAAAAGAAAAAAAAAAAGAAATTGTTGTTACTGCTTTTTACCTGCCCATGGCAGATTTATTCTGAAACACTATAGTACATTCATAGAAAGAAGATATATTATAATCGCTGCTTGGTTGTTGAGGTCTGTATTAGTAGTGTATAATTGAAGTTGGCAATTTTTTTTATAAGTGAGGACATTTCATATATGTGCTACTGCTGGTTATACTTTCTGTATTTCAACATACAACATTTATTGAAGTTGAATTTGACTCTGTATTGTCGCAAGAAAGAGCGTTCAATTCCGATTTTAAATCAATAAGTTTTGCGCATTTAAACTTTTTTTTTTAGATTGGATACTATTGTCAACGAAAGTACTACTTTTCCCCTGCCTTTCTCTGTAGTCGTCCTATTAGTAAAAAATTGTTAGAAGGTTAGGTGATTCAGTCTCGATTTCCGATGAACGTTTCCCATATGATTCATCATTCATTCATCTTGTTCATTTTCAGAACTTCATTTTCGACTCGGAATAAGACAGTACACATAGGGATTTATAGTTTAATTTCTCTGGAAGTCAATAAAGTGAAATAAATAAATCTTACCATATTCTGTAATGAGTTTCTCGTTCATGTATCTTATCGGAATTATAACCAGTTTTGTGAAAAACCGATGCAAACGTATAAAATCATTCAAAAAATTGTTGTATTCATTAAAAGCCTCACAAGTAAGCATCCGACAAAACGTATAGAATCTTAGGAGTAAGAATAAAACTTCAGGCGTTGGACAGAGATTTTGTAAGAATATGCAGTGTAACAAACAACGAAAGATTCTTGTTCGTAAAAAAATAGTAGGCAAGTTATCTTTTTAAGTTGCACGGGCGACCGGAATTTCTCGGACCAACGATACAAATTCACTTTCAGGGCTTTAATTTATCATTAATGATACTACGACTTTTAACCTTAACACGACCTATTTTATGAAACTAAATCATATTTTAGGTTAGTATCAGCTAACAATTATCTCAGTTGCTTCAGGTTCAACTAATGCATCCTATACTATTTCCAATACAGTGAAATCCTTTCCCATACGAGTTGCTTGTCAGAGTTAAACCTGTTTGAAAGGTGGCTGGTGTAGGTTGATAAAATCGTGACAAATTATAGCATTTAAACCGAGCACAACAAATATTTTAAAAACTCTACATATTTTTTCACTTTCAGGACTGACTTGTAACTGAATAGTGGCGCAAAAGGGCAAGGATCGTGCAACGTAACCCCCAGGAGCAACCTGTAAGAGCGATCGCAGTAGGAGTACTTTTCAGCAGGTAACTCAAGCGGTTATAAATTTTCTCTTTAGACTCCCATTTAAGTTGATAAGGGAGCATATACATATTATTCAGAGAACTTATAGCTGATCCAAAAAGTATTTCATGTGCAACCAAGTCTATGAGAAAAGTCATAGCAAACTCTTAAAAAATATGATCATATTTCTTGATATATATATATATATATATATATATATATATATATATAAGCTGGCACGATTTGGAAAAAGTGGATGAGTGCGTAAATGGTGTTTTTTTCTGAAGCTATTTTGTGCAATGATGGTATTGTTTTGATAAAAAAAAAGGCTGTAGGATTGATTTCAATTACAATTTGTTAGGATTAATAAATCATATATCTTAATTATGCCGAAAAGTTTTTAAAAAAGGAGAATTCATAATTTGGGAACGTGAAACAAAGCAGTAGATGCACTAATTTTGTAGCTTCTAAATAACTGAAATTATATTTCACGTACTTTAAACAGTAGAAACCAATAAAGAACACTCCAGTATTTAGTAGATCTTCCACGAGCTGCAAGAAAAGCTTTTACAGTGGTTTGATATCGAAGATAACGGCTTCCGATTGCTATCCAACCTATATCAGGGAACTAGATCCTAATAATGCTTTTCTGCAGTCTTATCTCAGTGTCAGGCCTCTTAATAGCATTTTTTTAACCTTTTATACGCCAACAATTTTTAATTCAGGGCTATTATCAGTCCAATACGAAACTTTAGTGCCAGACTTTTACATGTTGGACTGCTCAAAAAGGGAGGAAATTGTGGGAAAATTACTTTTGATAGTTGTGGAGATAAAAACTTGTGAATTAGGCAACGAAATTATTCACATGAAGAAGTTTGGTTGTACTTACCGACTGCGCTGAATGAAAGTAAAAAATCAGGAGGGTATCTTACTTCTGAGATTCTGCTTATAATTCAACTTTGCACACTTTACAATGATTCTGAATAACTGGTTTTAACATTTCCCCCAGATCTTGGTATAAACAGATATATTTACTGTGACATATGTAAATTTCAAGCGTCCGACCCATGTGCTGGATTTTGATAAGTCCAGGGAGCTGCATTTTTCAATGATCTTTTCACTCTGTCCTTATTAATGAATGAAAGAGGTCGTTTCCGAGAAATTTTAAAAAGTATTTTTTTTCTGAAAGAGCATGCTTTAAAACAAAGGATTTGACCATTTTTTTAAAGGTTTTTTAAATATTTAAAAATCTATATTTTACTTGGTACACAGATTCAATTTTCATTTTTACGCTTCTGCACATGACATCACAAGTGATGAAATGCCGTTCACTGATGCCATTAGTGCATAGCGAAATATTTAATTCGCTTCTTTCCTGACATGCACTGGCAACAAAATGGTTGATAGCCAGCGTAGAGTGCAATATTTAATTCACTTCTGAATTATCATAACCTGGAAACGCGGTAGACAGCAAGCGTAAATATTCAGCACGCCAGTGGAGTGCGCGCCAAAGTTCATCCCTTGTGACGTCATAAAACCACACCTTACTTGAAAACTCGGACATTTAACAAACTTAATTAAAAATTAAACGTTTTGAAAATAAAAGATTTTCCTCACTCCATTTTTTTTTTTTTTGCTCTCATTCTATCAACTTCAGTGACTAAAAGTAGTACTTTTGCCTGATGGAAACAACATAATTGTTGACAAGTTTTTATCTCCAAAAAATTTACGAACGTTGGAAAAGTAGTTTTCCCCTCAATTTTCTCCCGAATTTTCTCCCGTCTACGCCTTCTGGCGTCGTTCTACAGAATAATGTTGATAAATATATTTAGATAGATAAAATAGATAAAATATGTCATAAGCTTGACTGGAAATAGTCCTGAATTGAAATTCGTTGCTATACAATACGTATAAAATTGTTATTAAGAAATCTGCTGCTAAAAGAAAACTACAGGAAATATTATTAAGCTGCGGTTCCATGAAATTACTCATGAGTATTATCAGGAGTTGTTATCTTGTATGTTGGACGCAAAGGCTTCTTGCACCGCATCTACTAAATATTAAAGTGTTCCTCATTTAAGTATACACTTCTGAGAGTATATAATAGGATTGCAGTTATGTAATATTAACGTTGACTAAAAAATTTGAGCATCTATCGCTTTGATCCGCGTTTTCCTAAATAAATTTATCAACATTTTTCTTGTTTCGAAATAATTTAGAATAAATAATTTATTAATCCTAATAAAATGCAATTGACATTAATCCTACAACTGTATTTTATCGAAACAATACCATCATTGCATAAAATATGCAATTGAAGAGCATTATTTGCACACGTTTACCCTCTTCCAGAATTTCTCCCCCTTTTGGGAAGCGATCCAGTGTTTTTGCTATCCACTGCACATATACAGGGACTGGCAAAAACTGAAATCTTAGGTGTCAGGAAAACAATTTAGGCACCAAATTATTTTTCACCGTTTATAGGAAAATTCAATTAACTAGGCTGCGTTTTAGCATTAACATTTGAATGTACTGAATTTCTCTGGGACTTAATTTTTAAAACTTTACGTATTTTTATCATTGCTTGCTTTAAATGCGTTACTGGAATTTTATTAAAATTCTTTAGATTATGAATTAACTTTATTCTGATACATAACTGCTAGAATCCACACTAATAGTTTTCCTGAATTAGTTTTAAATTAGAGTTAAATGAGCCAAAATTTTACTACTAAAATGTATTCGATGAAGTCAGTTTGTGTTCACCATTTCTCTCCATATGACTTTTGATGGAACATTCCAACTCAAATAAAACTTTTTTTACAAAGATCTTGACCTGGATATTCATATTTCATCCGTAAAATTTGAGCATTTTCTCGTGTTCAATTTTGAACACTGAAAACACTCGCACACTTGCACGCACACATAAGACACTACGGGGATATTTGAATCTTATGTAAGTCACGATCTAACAGAAGGATTTACTTCGATCATAGCTCATCCTGAAAACTTTTGGCGTCGAACAAACCTGTGCTGTAAATAAAATTTTGTTTTGATTATTTCAACAACAATAACAACAGCAACAAAATAAAATATTTTAAAATTTTAATTATTTATCTTTTTAACTGCGCACGGGAGGAATTTAACCATTTTTTAAAAAGAACCACAAAGATTAAAAAATACTTTTTGCGCTGAAAATTGCAGGAGTTGCAGAGTTTCTGAACGTATTTACAGTTTTTTAATTTGAGTTGTAGGGGGGAAATGTTAAAGGCTGATTTAAGTTTTTCCACTGAGTTAACATTGACGAAGTCAAGAAATTAATTGATTTATTCAGAAAATTCCTAGAGATTACAAAGAAAAGATTAATCAACAAAAATATTTTCCAGATTTCAGGTGTGATTGATTACTGAAATTTTTTTAAAGTACCCAAAAATTTAGTCTTTTTTTTCTTTTGGAGAACGAATATAAAAAAAAAACTTTTATGATGCAATAAAAGTTATAGCATGTTTACTACGAGCCTTTTTAGTTTTGAAAAAAAAAAAAAAAAATGCGCTTACTTTATCTTTTAAAACCCATTTAGATTCAAAACTTTACACGAGTCAAATTTTTTGTTGTAATTCACTTCTACAGTTTGTTACACGTACCTTCGTAAGCATTGTTTTAATATGAAAAGTTCCCATTAAAAAAAAAAAAAAAAAAAAAAAAAAAACGTAATATTTGGAGTATTCTCCAACAGGAAGGATAACTGTGACTAACTATAGTGTTAATTACTGACTTGCAAAAATTCAGGATAGTTCTTGCAAAGTAATTCCTTCTTATCTATAACTGAAGGTGGAAGCACAATTTTATTGAAAAAAACCCTTCCTTAATTTGCTTCATAATCCAATGTTTCAGTTAAGAAGAAACATTTGAGCTTGATTCTTATGTAATACGTGCAAGGCTTGAATGATTTGAAAGAAAGTAATAACGTGTAGCAAAATATATTAGAGCAAGGTGTTGATAATTTTTCTAAAAGTTTCTAACGCGATAAAACGACATAGTAGAAGAACTATGTTGCTTTACCATGAAAATTGGAGCTTTGTTAAAACAAAAAGAAAATATATTTTTAAATGAAAACTTAGTTTAGCAAAGCAAGAATTTACATATGCAGAATAAAAGTTTATAGATGTGTTTTGAAATTAAAAATATAACCTTGTCCTTCCTCAAAGCAATGAAAAGCTCCAACTCTCACTATAATTAGAGCTTTTTAACTTTTACCTTATACTTTGGTTTTGTTCAATATTATTCTCTATGCTTAAAGGTAATCAACTTCTTTTTTATGTGTTCATAAATATTTCGCATTTTTCTTTTTAAGATCCCCTCTTTGCCATATTTCTTACATTGAAAAGTGAGAACCCACTGAGGGAAAAATTTGTACCTTACGACTTTAACCTTTACAAAGCGATTAAGTCCTTAACAGTTCTTTTCAATAGGGTAATAGTTTTCTGTAAAGATTACTTTCCAAAACAGCTTTATATTCGAAAGCACTTTCGTAGATCACATGATCTGAAAGAAGCAAACTGTTACTAAAATAGTTTTATGTAACATATTTTTGGTAACCACGATAAATGGTTTTATGGGCTGGAGAATTTCTTTTGAAACTACACAATAGAGGTGAAGTGAATAGAACCACTCTAAACGGAGTTTATCATAGGGAGGAAGCATCGTCAATTTATAGCCACTGGGGTGGCTTCTTTTTCAACCTCTACCATGAAATTCTTTAAGTCTACAGATAATAGTTGATTTGAGAAAAAATGTCATTTAAATTTTTGTATTTTTATTGGTCCCTTTTCAACTGTTCAACTGTGTGTGTGTGTGATTTATTCTTGTGATCAGTGCATTTAGTACTAAAAGTAGTTAAAAGGAAAAATATGGGAAACATAAAAGCTCTTTTTTTGTTTCCTGTTCATAGTAGGTGTTTTGTTCACAGTATCGGCAAATTCCAAAATGAAATAAAAGTACTTTTTCTCCATAATTTTCGTTTCAAGTTCTCGAATTACCACAATGTTTCATTGAAAAACCAAATTACCCACGGATAATATAGCAAAATTCGGAACTCTGAATTTAAAGGAAAATATGTAAATGTAACTTTTTAGCTGTTTTATATAGATAAAAAGCTTTGTAGTTAATGATTACTTTTTGAAAAAAATACTAAATTTGTTCAGTTTGTAAATTCCTTTCGTTAAAGAGACGTAAGAAATGTGGAAGTAATTTCTCTTCTTGCATAAACGGCTTGTAGTAGTCACGTCGCATGTTAAACACACAAAGAGAACCCATTATTTTCCTTCCACTAACGCTCATTTAATTTTAATGTAACTTATTCTGTTTATTTTGCCTACGGAAACAAAACCATCGAACAAAATGTTCAATACGTAACTGTCATTTCTGCTAACTTTATTTTGATCCCCGAAAAAAACTACACTTTGCCATACCTGTCCGTTTTCGGGTCATCGCCAAAAAAAAAAAGTTAAAACTTCCAATTTCAAAACATCAAAAGAAAAATCAGTGAAGCATCCAAGCATCTACCTTCATTGATTAAAAAAAATAAAGAAAGAAAGAAAGCAATCTTCGATAGCTTAAGAGAAAAAGTGCTTAGTTACTGTAATTGGAGAAAATACTACCATCCTTCTTTTTTTTTCGAAACACTAGATTACCAAGACCGTTATTACAAAAGCGTTAAATGATTCATTTTTTCACTTCAGTTTTTGAAACTGAATTTTATAGAAATCAATGTTTGCTGTCGTCAAAGCTGAAATTGTTCGTTAACGGTCTTTAACTTAATATCAGACAGCAAATATAAAGTTCTTTATGCAGTCGAAATTTCCTTTTTTTCCCTCAAAATCGTGGACGTATGGTTAGAACATTTAAGCAAAAACGACAGATTTACAATTTTTTTTTTTGTTTCAGCAGATGTCAGTTTTGATCTCAAAAACCGCGAGCACTTTCACCTCTATATCTAAATGCCACATCTCTTTCTCATTAAGCCTTGTCTAATCCTAATTTACTAGCCTAGAATGAACACGTTAAAAACTAGATTTCAGCAATAATGAAGGCGTTGAAACTAGCAAGACTGCCGAGACGAGACAGGTGACAGAGAAGAATTCCATCGGCGAAAACAATGGTCAAACCTTAAACGGGGAGAAGAAAAAAAAGAAGCGCTCCCTAAGAACAAATACGCTCTGTCAGACAAAAACCCTGCAAGAAATAAGTGGCAAGAGATGTTCGTTGGGAGCCAGAAAGACGGCGTATCGAATGTAACAAATGCGGGGGACTCGGGGCAAATATAGTCGCAGTTTTGACAGTTGTAAATAAGTGATGTTCTTTGTGAACGTTCCGCGAGCCTACTCTATATTCCGGACGTTGTTCTAAACGCCCAAGTTTGGTTCTTTCTCCGATTAACCACGCAGAGCGTTTTGAACGCTCTCTTCTCTCTCACACACGCAGGACAGACTCAACTGGTTGTGTCAATGTCAGTTGCTTGTAAAAGGAAGATTAAATCTAGATGGATTATTGTCCACAGGCTGATTAGCCAGGTTCTACCGAAAGATGGACGGGTCACTGGCTCGTTTCGTTCCAAGCTGGTTTTTGGCTTCTCATCGCACTTTTTTGCGAAAGACTCTTGGGCCAAACTGAAATTATGGACGGTTTCTAGCATTAAATTGACAATCATTAAATGCAAAAAAAAAAAAAAAAAAAAAAAAAAAAAAAACGGAGCTTAAATCAAAAGCGGAAAGCGGATAATAACCGAACAATTATTTGGACAAAAAAATTTTATTGCATAAATGGAAATTTTCAAAATTCCAGGGAAGGAGAGGACCGGTGGAGATATCTTACTCCCGCTTACCTCTCTTCAAAAAAAAAAAAAAATTAATTTGAATTCTGAAATTTTGAATCCAAATTATGTTTTTCGCAATCACGAACTGAGACAGGACCCTACTCATTGGAGTTATTGTTTCTAGAAACAGCTCCTGTCCCCCCCAAGCCTGCCTCTCCTCCTGTGCATAGTTGTGTGTGTGCGTAGACCTGTGTGTATGCACGCAGGCGTGTGTGAGTGTATGCGTGTGAAGTCGTGTGTGTGTATGTGTGTGAACGTGCGTGTGTGTAGAACGTGGACGCCTCTGACCAGGAGATCAGATAACTCAAAACCGGAGCAGCCGCGCCGCGCCGCCAGCAGAGGACGGTGGTGCTGCAAAAGCTTCTGGTCCAAGTTGAAAATGGCACGGACACCAAAAACGGTCAAATGAGAACAATAAGCAATCGTGATTGCTCAAAAAAAAAAAAAAAAAAAAAAGCTCTCAAAATCAAAGCTTTAAATAAAAAATTTTATAATTCATGTTCAAGCATACTGGTTATACAAAGACAAAAATTTGTAACATTTGCCTACAATAGATAAGTGGGATTCATGAAGATAAAAAGAAAATAAAACCCGATATATATATATATATATGTATGTATATATATATATATACTTGCGAACGATCCCTTACGCTTCGTCGCCTATCCAAGAATCCTTGAAATTCGGCTCATTCGATCGCTGATATTTTTCTACACTTTTAAGACATTGAACTGGAATTTTATTATAAATTGATGGATCTATTTCGGTTTTAAATTATGGAGGTTATAAATTGCTATCTTTCATGCAGGCGCAGTGAAATATTAATTGCTTTAAACGTTCAAATTTCATCAAATGTTCAATATTTCAAATTTAAATTTTAGTACGATGCTACTTCTTTTGTATGCTGTCGAGTTTTCTGCACGTTTGTTAGGATTTGATGGAAAACTCTGCGTGTTATAAGCCATACCTGCCAGCTAAATCGGTATTTAAAAAAAAAATGCTTTTTTCTTCGTGAATATAAGTGATATTTTCAAGAAAATGTAAAAATAAAATTTACATAGTTATTAAACTTATTTTTGAAAGTTATAGCTTATTCCCAGCTATTTATGATGAAGGATGATCAAAAACGTTTTTTTTCCTTTTCTCAGTTTGCTGTAGGTCTTCAAAATGCATGGGTAATTTACTTTTTATAGGAAAATGACAGCTGAGGCGTACCTTTTATGTGACAAAAGTTACAGAATAATTGTTCTCTTATTTCTCAAGAAATCCGTAAAAATGCGAATTTTTGAAAGTGTCCCAATACTTTTGGTGATATAGGTATTATGTCTTAAGAATATTTATCCTAAAAAAAATTCTAAACAATGTCAAAACGTCATATCAAAAAACGAGTGTAAACATCGTTCTTATTAGTCATCCAAATGGCTGGATATTAAACTTTTTTCCCCTCAAAAACTGTTTCAAAAATTGGCAACACTACTGGAAAAGAAGCATTTTTTTTTTTTTAACTTAATACAGGTTGCATTTTTACGTTCTTCACGCATTTTGTGTATTGGTTCGTTTATTCTCTTATCTAGATAAGTGTTTAATACCCTGTCTTTGGATCTGGCTCATAGAAAACCAATAAAATAAATATATAACTAAATTTTGATCATATATAGTGATAAACTTTGCCATTCTAAATTCTTACAGAAGTTAAGGAAGAAAAGCTCCTAAAATACATTTCTAAGTCACATTTTAAATTTTATATTGTCATTGGGTATGCCCTTTATTTTATGCTATGGGTGTGGCTTACAGAAAAGTAGTAACTATAATTAAATTTGGATAATATATAGTGATGAACCTTGCAATTCTGTTCTTAATCCGAAGTTAAGCCTGAAAAATTTCTAAAGTAACTTTCCAAGTAAATTTCAATACTTTTTTTATATTGGTATGCCCTTCCATCTAATGTCATCGGTATGGCTTTTATTGAAACACGTGAATGACTCAAGGGCCTAGGATGGTGTAAGTGTAGGATTGTTAATAGTAGTTAAAACCAAGATTTGAGAGGATTTTAATTTGATGGTATTTTTATAAAAGTATTAAAATGTTTTATTCACACAACTGCAAAAAAAAAAATAAATAAATAAATAAATAAATAAATTAATTAAAAAAAATAATAATAACAAAAACACGGTAAGATATTATTAATTAAGATATGCTTATGTCATATTTCTATTACATAATTTTCAACGCAATTTCTTTTCTTTTTTTCAGATTTTTTTAAAAATAATATTATTTTTTTTTAAAACGAATTCCCCTCAAACTTTCTCGTTTTTGTTGAATCTGTATATGTTAATTCAACCCAGATTTTTTAAAAAGTTCTCAATTAGATATTCACTTAGTATGAAAAATAATAATAGCGTATCAATAAAAACTTTTTCTTCTTACTATTTTTTCTCTCAAGCTTATGAGGGTGTCTTATTAACGTCATTGATGTTCAAGACTTTATATTTCTCAAAACGTTTTGCACTAAAAAAAAAGTACGTAAAATGCACAATTACATACGTTAAAAACACACTTCTGAGTGTCTTCTACCGACATTAGATATCATTACCAAAGCAATCGATACAGAACTTACGAAATCGCTACTTAGGAAAATTACTTGAAGGTTTAACTTGACATCTATTATTTGACATTTTTCTTCATGCTGTCTTTTCTGTGCATCACTTTAAACGTGAAAAACAGAAGCATCACTCAAAGCGAAAAGGCAGTTCTGGCGGATATGATTCGAAACCTTTGTTTTCCCATAAGAATCATTTTCACGCATGTGTATTTGCTTTGTGTCATTCGAAAGCGAAAAATGAACAAGGAAACGACGCATGGGCATGTCATTCTTCTTAGACAGATCTCCTATCTCGGGAGACAATCGTCATCTGCAACCCATGTCCAATGGTTGGATGGGAATTATCCAACCATCCGACAGACAAATCGCAAAAATGCCGAACTTTTGCTTCCAGAAATTTCAGCCAGAAACTGAATCTAGCTTTGTTGCTTTTCTCATATTACTGGCAAGTCTCATTTTGTCCTACATTTGATTATTCGAAATCCTACGTGTTTGATTTCTTGAGATGATAATATGGAAGGTGGGCCAGATTCCAGGGAGATTTTTTTCTTTGTTTGAAGGATGGGAGTATAAAATGAAGAAAAAAATAAGTAGGTTAAGATTACTAGATGAGGAGAAAAAATTGTGACTTTTTTACATTTTAACGGAAAAGCTTAACGGATAAGGTTTTCATTGAAACAGTTATAAACATGAATATTAACTTTTCATAATACAGTATTGTTGCAATTAATTGGGAAGTTTTATTTTTTTCGCTTTATCACACGTAAGCGAATGAATAAACACTCAAATTCAGCTCAGAGTTCAAATGGCACTTATTTTCAAACTAGTGGTTGTTTGTACGCATCAGGTAAATTGCAGGCATATAAATTCGTCCGCTAAGTGGCTAGAAGTTGGCAGTGTTAGTTGCTCCCTTGCTGTGGGAGTAATTAGAGCCATGAAACACGTGCTAAAGTGATTGCACTTAGAGAACACACTTCTAAAACGTTAGAGGAAATAGGAAAAATATATAGAGGGAGTAAATCAATTGTCGGGAGGATATGGTTGCGGTTTGAGACTACAGGAAATGTTGGAACCAACCGTATTGGAAAATAAACCAAAAAAGATCAACTTAGGCTCGTGACGACAAAAGTTTACATCGAATGAGAGTCATGAATCCTCGATTAACTAGTTTTGATCTGTCCAAGTCCATGGTGACAGCTGGTGTTGACATTGCACCTTCAACAGTGAGATACGGGCTTTTAAAACGTGGGTGGAGAGTATATCGACCGTACAAGAAGCAGCTTCTCACGCCTCGTATGAAGAAAAAAAAGGTTAGAATAGGCACGGAAATATAAAACATGGACTGTGGAGTACTGGGAAAAGGTTTTATTTTCTGTGGTTCAGGGATTTAGATCCAGGTTCGTGAGAAGTAGCAAAGGAGAACCTTTTCGTCCGCACCACATTAATCAAGCACCCAAGTATAAACCCAAAAAGATGATTTGGGCCTGTTTCTGCATTTCAGGGACATAATCCCTTGTTCCCGTGGAAGGAATGATGAACATTGCCAGATAAGAATCGATATGGACCCAAAATGTGCTTCCAACCATGTCTGAACTTTGGCCAAATGGAGATAACGTTTTTTTAATAAGACGGCGCGATGTCACACATTGAAGCAAATTTTTAATTTGTACTCTAAAAACAAACATACTGTACTGGGTTAGCCTGGAAACTCCCCGGACTTAAATCCGATTGAAAATTTGTGGGCTATCGTTAAAAAACGTCTTCATAAGTTTGACAGTACTACGATGGAAGAGCTAATTTCGTCTGTTTTCGACATATGGTATAATGACGTTGAAATTAAAACTATATGTGCCAGTCTAGTGCATTCTATGCCAAAACGTGTCTGTGATGTGCTTAAGTCTCGAGGATGTCATATTAATTATTAGTTTCAAATGTATTCATGAAAAACTTGAATAAAACTGATTTTTTTTGGAAAAAAATGCATTTCCCAATTAATTACCACAATATTGTATATATATTTTAGTATTTATAGATTTTTTGTTTCAAACATAACTAGCGATTTCGAGACAATAAGGGTAAGACAAATACTTTCTTTCATGTACCAATCAACATTTAAGAATGATATTCAATAAAAAAGGAACATGTATTAAGAAATATAGTTTTCAAACGAGCTATTAGTCATAACTAGATGACGCAATAGTGTTTATATTATTCCTAGACACATTCAACATAATATTGCTCAAAGCGTGAGTTTTGCACTTTTAGTTCAGTAAGTTCAATGAGCTACAAGCCGAAAGTTCCTGGACAGTTTTAAAAATTGACATTTTTTCGAATTTCTTTTGTTAACTTTTCTCATAAGAAGTATGCTGCAGCTTTCCAATAAAAATTTATTCACACATGCATTTAGACCAGAGTATCAACAACATATTTAAGAAGGAAAAGAGTTGTTTTGATCATCTCAACATGGTTTGCTTTGAATAGTGTGAACCCATCGTACCAGTGGTGTACCCTTAAATTAGTTTTGGGGGTACACCTTGTCATTCCAAGAAAAGAAGTTAATTTTTCAGTTTCGAACTACCACTTGGAAAAAACCAAAGCGTAGATTATACTATTCGTATTTGTTTTTTTTTTATTTACAATTATTGGTGATTTTAAACAAGTTAAAAAATTACTAATTCATAAATGTTAATTTAAAGCCCCATAAAGACTTAGAATTTTTTAGATTGTCTGAAAATTATGATATAACTATCAAAATACTTGTAAGCTTTAAGTGGAAAAACATAGGGAGCACACTACAGACAATTGATGCATTTACGAGTATAATTTAACTAACAATTTTTATCGTTCTGCAAATAGTATAAACTGGGGTGTAAGTTTTCTCATTGATAGCTATCCTTTACACTTATTTTTATGTAGTAAATGTGCTCCATGTTTTTTCCTTTTCAAGCTTACAAGTAATTTGATAGTTTGTATCTATTAAGTGGTAAAAATTTTGTGATTCTTTGTAATTAATTTTAACTGATGTGCATACCATATTCTGTGTGAATACTTTTTGTAGCACATATTTCTCGCTTTAATAAAGCAATACAAAAAAAAGGCGAATCATTTAATATTTAAGTGTAATAACTCTTCTCCACTTAAGTTTAAATTCATATGTTATTTTAGTGCAATTTGCATGCTTACTTAAATGATTTTTAGGCCATATATTCTGGGCTATAAAGCATACTAAAAAAACTATCCTGAAAATTTTCAATTTCGAGAACAAATCTTGAGCGGTGCACAGGTTCCTTTGCACCCCTTCTGCGCACGCCACTGCACAGTACCTTTTTTTCACGCATGCCCAATGATACTGAAGCTGTGTTTTCGCTTATCCAACTACAGAAGAACCTGTGAACTTGACCACCCTTGTATGTTGACCACCTGTCTAAGTTGACCGCTTTCATCAGGCACAGAATTAGCCATTACCTAAATCAACCTCTGTAAGTTGACACTTGTTTAAGTTGACCACTAAAAAAGCGCGCCGCAAGTAGTCAACTTACACAGGTTTAACTGTACTATCAACATTTAAGACAGGAAAATAATGGACTCCAGCTAGGCTATAGAGTTTTAAATAATATATATTTTGGTGAGATAATGCTTCAAAAATTATTTTTTGCATAAAAAATATTTAAATTGAGAGATTCGCGAAGCGATTTTTCATAACAATCATATTTTTATTTGGATCACAAATAAAAGTGAAGCAATGAAAACTTTCAGCTGTTGCTTTGCAGTAACAGGACCATTAGTTACTTTTTCCTGTGAATGAAAATTGTAAGTTTAAGCACAAAGTGTATTATACTATGCAGTTTAAGGCAGAGTAAGCATAAAAAAGTAAGCCCTGCTTGGAGAAAGTGTGGTGTCAAGACTTATTTTTCATCCCAATTCCAACAAAGCAGAAACAGAAATATTTTTTAGTAAATGCTGCAAATTATTGAATAACACATTAAATTATTTTACTGCCACTACTTTTTAATCAAAAGGATATCTTAAAAAAACGAAGCACCATAAATAAATAGATCTTTTATGTGGTGGAAATTAATTTTAAGCATTTGAAAGCATGGAAGTTTATTTCAGTCCAATAAAATTTGCTCATTTCCAATAAATTGTAGTATGATTTGCAGCTCTATTTGTTTCAATAATCAGCTAGCACAAAATTAAGATCATCAATACCAAAAATACGATCATTTTACTGTTGTTTAGCCAAGCATGTGATTTGTCGGCATTTATTTGGCGAGTAAGCGCCGATTTGTCCGCCAAAACACCCTTATATGAAATAACCCTACAATGAGGAAGAATTCCCTTTTTTTCTTTCTGTATCAGTTTAGACTTCTCTCCTTGTCAGTCTTTTTTCATCTCTTCATGATTTACAAAAGAAGTCAATATGATAAATCTTAGCGCATTAAGCCCGCAAATTTGACGTTATTATTCAAAGCCGTGAAATTGAAAAATGAAACGTAATGCGATTGCAAATGGCAACCTCAGCGACTGAGAAAAGTCCTTTAATTCTAATGGCTCTAATCTGAAATAGACAGATCGCTTTTTTTTCTATATATCTCTCTCTTCATACATCTCCTATAGATGAGCCACCACCAATAACCATTGCAGCCACCGACAAAAAAGCGGATGTTTGAAAAAAGAACGGGTTCAAACAGCTTAGTCATCTTTTACCGAAGGCTCATTTGTTATCAATTACGGTCATTTGTTGTGAAGGCGAGAGCCGCACGCAAAGCTTCTGCGATCGCGTTTTCTTTTGAAAACCAGTCACGCTGGAACAGAGCACAGTCCCAACTCTACTATCTCGTTAACACGTTTTTCATTAGAAGAAATTCACGGACGTCGTTTTCTAACCTATTGTTCAGACGCTTAGCTACGTTAGACGGACCTTTTTTTTTATGACGTACATTACTCTAATGCATCGTCTTAACACAGTGGCGTCACGATGCAAGACACTTACAAAAGGATCATCTAACTGGTGATTTGATTTTCACGGTTAAAGACACATTATTTACCCCCACGGCCTTTTAAAAAGGCTCCAATTTCGATTGTGTTTTTATGCCCCAAGACCCGGTGTTAATTTTTTACGCTAGTGACGAATTATATATATTTTTGGTGGAATTTTAATCGATGGGGCAGAAAAGAAGTGTTATTATCATTTTTCAGTTTTATATTTTTTACTCCCTTAACGTTATCATCAAGCTGTAATGGACCACATCTATTGATGAAAGATAGTGCAAAAAGCGTGAGGTTTCGGAAGCTTATTTTGAGGTGATATCTATTAAGGTTTTTTGGCAATTATGGAATACAAAAGATATCTAGTACAGGATATTTCCTTTTCGCTCAATTTCTTGGTGTGTTAACCTTTTGCTCTTCAATTACTGCTAGCAAAAGAACTTCTTAAGGCAACGTAAATTTTCTTATTTTATTATTAAATAACTAGTTGACTCGTGCGGAACTCCGCACTGTGCTTCGAATCGTTTCATAAGGCATTTCGCTCTTTAAAAATTTTAAAGAAAGAACATTATGAAGAAGAACCGAAAAAGTAAACGGAAAAAAGTAAGCGCACAAGAGAAGGCATGTAATTTGAAGACATCAGTAGCGAAACCTCGTTAAATACAACGTTGTGATAATTTGATCATCGCTCACCGTTTGATTGTACGTATTTTCAATGCCAACATAAATATCATTAAAAGTTTGGCTGAGTGACTCGTGAAAGAGCAGTAATTGTGCATATGAAAAAACAGGTTGTGGCAAATACAATCCTGCCCATGTGAGCATCTGACGGAAAAAAAAGAAACATTAAAGAGATATTTATTGGCACGGATTCGAACTGGCGCCATTCTGATTAACAACACGACACTCCATCAAACCTAGCAATTGTGCCTTAATTTTGGAATATTATTCCATTGAAGGAATGCGTAATAAAAAGCAGCAAAAAAGTTTTTTGCCGAAAAAAAATAACATCATGTGTCTATGTTTTGTCATTAGACAGCATGATACGATTTAAAATTATACGTAAAACATGGAATTTGATTAAAGAATGAAGAAGATCTCACGTAGCGATTGAAACAAACATCTAGAGAAGTAGTAAATTCGATTGAAAATAAGTGTTTTCATTTTTGAATATTGAATAATTTCCCATAGCAGGCTGCTTCAACTGTTACGGATTAAATGCCCGCACATGTTTTTCTTTTAATCGAACACTTAAAATTCAAAACCAAACCAGTTGAACTGAGTCCGTTTTTTAAGTGTAATTTTTCGAACGTAGACAAAATGTATTTTTTTTTCAGCCGAAAGCAGAGGAGTACAAAATGATTTCTTACTAATGAAGTTAATAATAATTTTAATGTTTTATAACGTATTCGAATAAATAATTAAAGGTTTACTAGGTGAAACTCGTAGTTTCAATTTGGCGTAGTATTTTTTCATTTGTACAAAAGGTCGAACACTGCTATTAGAAAAATCTACATTTCAGCATACAATGAAAATGTTTTTCCACACAAAAAGGAGTCCCTTGAGGTAAATCTAATACTTTTTTATGCTTACACTATGCTTAGTGCTCTGGACGAAGTCAAAGCTTTAAAAAAATGAAGAACACCCTTCGATTAACAGTCAACTTATCTGAATGATAACTGTAGCCTGCATAAAGGAGTCGAAACACCAAGTAGCATTCCCACTACATTAATTTTATTACGTGTGTTATCTGTTGTATGTTATGAGTACATGTAATGCGTACTATTAATGTAAATTTGCTATTATGTCGGACAGCCCGAGCTTGCCTGAAGTACAGATAGTTTATAGCCGAACGCTCTACCGAAAAAAAAACTTATCAATTTAACCGAACATCTAAGTCCAGTGCTTTCAAGCTTTATTTTTAAAAAAAATGGAAAATTGCATTAGAACTTTGCTTTAAAAAAATTGCATAAGAACTACAGGGGAGACTACAGCAGGAGTGTTTCCATCTCATCTATTTCCTTATATTTATTATTCATTGTTATTAAATGTTCATGTAATGCGCGATATTTCTCTAATTTTCTGATGCAGATTGTCCGGACATGGGCCCGAACATTCAGTCTCTTGGTTACCAGTGGAACGCTCTGCCAATCGAGCTATTCAGCTCTGTCGGTCACAGTGCAAGTTAAAGTTATAAATTTAACCGAAAACCTCATTCTGGTTCTTTAAAATAGGTTTTCTTTGACAGAAAAAACAATTTTTAGACCATGGGTCTATTTTTCGTCAGTAGCTTGCACTATAAGCTTTAAAATAAGGTGTAAATCAAAGAAATCGATCAAGAATTGAGGAAGATCTCGCGAAGAAACAAAAAAACAGGCTACAGAAATAATATATAAGGATGATTGTAAAGGGAAGAAACAAAAATATTTTGAAATCTGCTTTGATCTTTCTGTTCTATTTTGGTAACATTTTTTTGAAGCATGAAATATTTAGAGATATTAAACTTATTGCAACTGATGTTTCTCTGCGTTTTTTGTTGCATTGTTAAACACCAGATAATTTTCGAAGTAGAGGCTTGAAAAATGCAGTTTTATACGATCGTTGGAAGCGTTAGTTTCTTGCCTCCCTTTTTAAATCTTAATGGGTAAATTATTATGCTGAAGAAAGAGGGGTAAATGCGAACCTGTTTTGTTTTATAAAGATATTTTTAAGCAAAATATCTTAAAAATTCTCAAGTAATAGCAGTACCAGGCTCCTTTCTTTTAGCTGTTGCATTTCACCATCTAATTCACATAAAAGCATATTTTGAACTGTCTAATGAAATAAACTTCGTAATTGCAAACCACTGTATGAACATTCACGTAAATTTATGACAATGTTTAATCTTTTCGTTAAATTAAGATTTCTTTATTTTCCCAAGACAGTTCTGAGGTAGATGAAGGGGCACTTGTAAGCACAATATCTCGAGACACATAAGAACAGTTCCTATATCCTCTCTATAATATTAATATTAATGTAGGTTATTGTTATAAGTGTTAAAAAACGTGTGGATATTTTTAATTATCATTCTTTGCAATCAATTTGAAAACTTATTGTTAATTTTTTGTTTTAATAATAAATTTATTCATGTTGATAATTCAACTGTATATAATATTTTTATTTTTATTTATTTTTTTGTTACTAAACAGTAGGTCAAAAATTTAGTCTTAATACTTACAAGAAATAAAAATGCATTTTTTTTCCATTCAACTAAAAACTGAAATTAAAAATAATTTTAAAACATATTATCCTACTACACATGAAGCTTAAAACCAATACATGACAAGAATAATCTTTACATAGTAAAATATTCTTTGTACTACTACAGTTTCTTTTCTCATCTATACAGTGATCAAAACATTCTGTGAAACTTTAAAATATGACTGTTAGCAGAGTTATATATCTGTGAAAAGATATTTTCTTAATGATACGGTTGCTGTAAAATTTAAACTGACTCAGTATAGGTTAAGTATCATTCAATGTAATGTGTATATACTTATATGTTTTATATTAAGGAGTTTTTTCATTGAAATATGACTCTCGTCGTGTCTTTTTTAATCGTGTTGATATATACCCCAGACCTGTTTACACGTGTCCCTTTAGAAACACATCTCAACAACTGATGGCATTTTTTCAAAATACCATTAAGTTCCGAAATATGTTTTTTTAAATTCTTAAAAACTGCTATGACGTAAAGAAAATACTCTTAAATCATGGGGACATTTTTACTCTGTGAAATCTATAATATGTTTGGAAAAATAAACAAATGAAGAAACTTGTTCTCATATTCCCCATTACCCAATAGAAGTTCTTTTGCAGAATAACCTTCACGACCTTCTCTTGTGTGCAGAAATATTAATCTCACCGAATGGGGGAGGGGGGGGGGCACATTAGGGTGATTCAAAAAAAAAAATCTAGCTGAAGTCCAGGACACCCCTTATTTTTTTAGACTTACTAACAGTATTATGCTGTAAAAGTTTTAGTTTCTTACTCAAATTTTAAGAGGGTGCTCAATGATCCCTTTATTTAACATTAGCCCCAGTATAGAAAATGCTACAAGTTTAGAAACATTTAATTTCCCCAGCTGTTTTTTGGTAAATAATTATTTTAATGCAATATATATGCATATTACTAATGTATATTATAATATGTAGCATTGTCTTTTCAGTTCAATGTATTTTTAATCCCACTCCCCATACATATGAAGTTTGGGGGAGGGGGTTGAGCACCGTCTTTCAGTTGAAATAAGAAGCTAAAACTCTTCCAGTATATTACTATCCACAAGTCTAAAAATATTGAGAGTACTGTTATCTGGGAGAAACTTTTTTTTTGCATGTATTTTTGAACCACCTTTAGGCACATGCGAAATCCCACTTTTAATTGAGCATTAGGCATTGTTTCATTTTCCCTTTCAATTCTATTCTTACTAATTTTTTTACGAAATTTTTTTTTTAGTATATTGATTAAAAATCATATTTTTTGAAATATTAGCCTTTTGTCGCCCCACTTTTTGCTGCGCCCCTGGCGGGAACCACGCCCGACAACCCCTAGGTACGCCACTAATTGCACATACTTCAGATTCTCAGTAAAATTTGCGCATTCGACTCAAAATAACTTCTTTTCTCTCGTTCTTAGTTTCTTCAATCGCTTCACAAGTAATTTCCTAATTATTTCATGTAGTACGAGTATCAGAAAAAGACGCAGCTTGTTGTTAGCTTTTCTCTATGAATAGGAAAATTATACAACGGAAATGCAAAGAGGATTTGAGTTACTTTTTTTGACCCTATTTTAATTCAACTCAATGAGTATGAGTTTTATTTTTTAGCGGAAATTTATCCTCCCCTTTCATGCTTTTACTAATTTTTGCTGCTGTAACTTCTTTCAAGTAATTATTTATTTTTTATGTATTTAAATAGAAAGTATACTTAAAAGTAATGCCCTTACATTTTTACATCTCATTTTCCATAAATGTTTTTTTTTTTTTTTTTTTTGCAAATAAATTATTTTAATGTAAAGCAGAGTCGGAATCCAGTGTTCCAGCAACAAATAACCCCTTCTACTCTTATATAATATGTTATTAGCAATATTTTATTACGGTATATACGCGTTTGAAATCACTAAACCCAAAATAACTTCTTTTTTTTCATTCAAAATCAATCCCTTAGCTTCCCAACGCTACTAAATTTTATTGATATTCGAAAGATTTCCTATTTAATGGCAGTGCCTACAGAAATCGAGTTTCATAGATATCTGAAGAATGAGGGTTTTTCTTTCCCACGAACATCAATGAAATATTGAAATTTGAAGTTTGGCTATTGGCAAATAACAACTGCCACGTTTTCAGCGGAAAGTAAATAATAATATTTGCGCAGTAAAGTTAATGTTTGAGTAAAATAGATAACAAAAATAAAAAATAAAAGAGAAGAAAAAAAAAGTTACATTCGCAGATATTGCCATTTACCTGCTAATACGCGTTTTCTACTTCATTTGGAGCTATTAATTGAGAACTCAACTATGAGTTGATATTTAAGCTTATAAGTTTGGGAGAAAATCTTATCTATGTGTAATGAAAATGAAATTATTAAAAAAGTATGAGGGATAGTATTAGATATTATAAGCTATAATAGTGTTTTGAAAAACGTATTAATCAGCTCTGCAATTAGTAATTAAATAATTATCAATACGTCTATTAGGCTTTTTTCGCATTTCATTGTCTTAAACAGACCCCAGCGACCTAAAATTAAAAAAATATAAGAAAACCCAAATCAGCACGTTTATCTTAATGACAAAAATAAAACAACTAGAAACGAGTTCAAAATGAAAGTTTATTTATTTTTTTTTCGTATTTTTAATTTCCATCTTTAAGAAGTATTTGCTTTTTAAAACTAGCACATCATACTACTAAAACGTGTTGTGTGCAGGATAAATAAAAAGCCTGCTAAAACTAAACTGTAAGAAAATCAAACTAAACAATCTTAGGCACAGCGAATCACATTAGAATCTAAACTACAGAAACAAACATTTCAAATTGATTAGTTTTAAATTAAAATCGCTTTAAAGCTAAGTTAAAAAACTTAATCTGAATCTTATACTGCTTCATGAATTACGTGAATTTTTTTTTTTATTTCAATAGCACACAGTTAATATTTATGAAATACATCACACGCAAGTTGCAAAATAGGAAGAGATAAATATCGCTCAAAGTAATGATTAAATTAAAAATTATTATTGCATTCCGTGCTACAACAAGCGAGGAAACTCTGTCTATTCAATTTGTTATATGCGTAAAAGCGAAAAATCAAAGAAAATAAATAATAAAAGATATTATTTGCATTTCCTTGAACTCGCCAATCAACATTTATTTTGCTGATTTTTTTTCTACCGATTGCTCACACGATTTCCGCCACAAGATTAATGAGAACATTGGAAAAATTTAACTTGTCTCCTTTCGTTTGAAATCTTATTTGATGGCTTGTGTGACAAACTCGAATCAGTATTCTGGTCTTAACAGAGCAAATGCACTGAAGTTCGACATTTAAGTCTAATTAATTACTTACTAAATGACTAATTAGTTCGCTTAATCTTTAAAACTGCCCACATTATGTCCTGTTTGGATTTGGAACTGGTTCTGTCCATGTGTTATCAATGCTTCATTTTAGTTTAATTTCATATAAAAGAATTGATTTCATATTGCTTATTGATTAATAGCTCTGTATTTCATTGAACTTTAATCATTAGGTGCATTTAAGCTATTTTTTAAAAAGAATAAATTGATAATCAGCAAAAAATTTAACTTTAGGGTAGACGTCAAAACAAATCCTGATTTCAAGTTCCTCCCCCCTCTCTTTTTTACGCATTGAAATTAATGTTTATCATTTCTAATGTTGATATGTGGAGTTTTCTTTTTCAGTTGCTTTTATTGTCTGGTAGCAATGTGCTAGGAATAGTTAATTTTATAGCTAATAGTTATGCAATAATTTTTTGGTCTTAAAAAATTCCATGTGGGTCATTGTTACAAAAACTCATTTAGAGCTGATGAAGTTCGGGGAAATCAAAGTGGATGGAGTCAGATGAAACCTTTTGTAAAGATAGATATATGGGCTTTATAAAAACAAATATATTAGTCCTTCAAAATAAGTAATAGTAATTCTAGTAGTTACGTCTAACTGATCTTTAAGTTTATTTGCATAAAAATATTCCCTAACGAGGAAGTAACTTATGAGTGTTAAGTTTTCATGAATTGTTTTATTTTATATAACTGCAAAAACAGATGTGAGGAAAATTATGGATGTAAAAAACCTTCTCTGTTTTTATGCTTTCGTATATAGATTTCAAGAACAAATTTCCAACAACTTTAAGACGCCAATATGCTTTAATATTTTTCAGGGTGGCAATCTGTAAAATACTAGACTTAAAAAAAAAATATTTCTTTGCAATTCTATGAAAAAAATGACTGTTTGGAGGGAATAACACTAGCCGAATGTGAACTTATTGTTTGTTTGCTTAGAAATAATTTTTGTTTATATTTTACTGGCAGTGGGAACAAGTGAGTAAATGATATTTGGATACTTTAGACTCACATTAAAGATATTTAAAATAAAATATTGAAATTGTTCTTTAAGTATCTTTTTAAACTCTATCCTGTGAAAAAGTATCAAAAACCCTAAGAATATGCATGAGTCATAAAACATTTGTAAATTATCCCAGGGACATGAAAAGTTCGGTTTCTGTGTGAATGAAGTATGGGAAATTAAGCAGTCTTCACAACAGAATCTGTATTCTATTTACAAGTAAACCAAAGGTAAAATCTTCTGATAAGTGCCTTAATTAAGTTATTTATATTCAATTCATGCATTTTCCCTAGATATATGATTGTTAAAAAAGTTATGCTAGTTAAAATTATATAAGTTATCAGTTAAAGATGTAATGCAAACTTTTTATATTCAATTTATTTAATTTTCTGTTAGTAATGTATGTAGTACAACAATATTCAATTAACTGTGCCTGGAAAATAATTATGGCATAGAAGAGACAATCAAAAAAATATGTAGTTCAGAGAAACTGATAGCTGAAATTTTGACTCATTTGAAATGATTATCTTACTGCAATGCCTCATATCACATTTTTAAAAATGTCTTGAAGAATAAATATTGTCTTAAGGCTTAAAACAATATTTAGTTGAACAGTACCGAATGAAAAACCACTGTCATTATCTTTTGAAACATATTTGGTTCAAAATCGGAAGAATTTTGATAAAGTTTTCTCCCAGTATTTTGAAGCTCTTTTACATGTTAGTTTTTGAAAATAAATATTTCTATAAATTTCTCTGCTATTGATAACAATAACGTATCGTACATTTGCTGTTAAAGTTCATCTTAATAAGTCTTACTTTGTGCCTTTTATCAGGCTACGTATTTAGGTGAGTAGCTGTGGGAATTGCGCAGCCTGATTTTACGAATAGAAACAGTATTTAGGGATATATTGCTATCTTAGTTCAATACTAAAACATATTTTAAAATGCTGTTTTAAGAAAAACGTATTTAAACACTTAGTTTCCACGCTGTAATTCAGGAAATGTGCCAAAGAAACTGAAATTTGAGGGTGAAAAAACTAGAATTCAATATATTTCAGTAAAGATAAAGCATGAATTACTTTATATAAATTATTTCAAAATTACTTTTTTACGTTTTAAATTCAGCGATATGCATGTAGGTATTTTACTATTTCTCTCCCTATAATATATGCTTAAGTTCATTACTCTTTGCCCACTTCTTCCTAGAAAACTTTGAAATGACGTGCCTGTATTATATAATTAAACTATGCACTACAGATTTTTATTTAAATTTTTGATTGAGTTTATTTTCTACAAACGTTTTGTACAGCAGTCGAAGCCTATCAGTTATAATGAAAATTCATATTTAGTTCAAGAGATTTGAAAAAAAAAAAAAAAAAAAAAAAAAACCCTTATTATGATGGACATGGCATTGTTTTTTTTTTTTTTGCTTTCATGTGCAAGATTAAATCTTTTTTTTTAATAACATTAATTTATTTCATTAATTTATTTACAAATAAATCATTTAGTAAAATCATACAAAAATCTGTTTTAAGATGCTAAAATTTTACGAACGTTCATGAATATCTTCTTCTCTATTTTAACGTCATTAAATCTCCTTATTTTTAATGCTTATCTCTTTCGACTTTCCTTATTGTAAAATATAATTTTGCGAGTTTCTTACATAAAATTATACGTTGTAAGCTTGTTTTAAAAAAACTTATACCTTTTGACCTTCTATAACTTGCCACCTATAGATGTAACGCACGCATTTTATTCGAGTGATTTGATTTTTTTACTAGTATTGTCGCAAAATTTTTTTATTAACTGCGAAAACAGATACTGATTTAAATGTTTGAGAAAAAATGACTTCTAAAATAGCTACCTAAAAAGAAATTTGTTTCAATAAAATATTTTATTATTGTATTGTAGTTTACAAGTTAAATTGTATTTTTAATGAATTCAATGTGGATTTTTGAAATAAACAGTATGAAAACTTTTTTTTTAGGAATAGATATTAGTTATAAGTTCTAAGAAAATTCCTCTTTATATTTTAAATGACGGAAACTTTCAAAAATTTTAATGAAAATCCTTAGTCCTAACATAAAGCAGGACAGCTAAATACTGTAGGTTTTAATTTAAAATATATCTGTAGGCATATTACATATACCAGTAAAAATTGCTGTTTAGAATTTGTAACGAGTGCCGTTTTTACCGAATGGTTTTCATTTATATTAGTAATGCGTTAAAAGTCTACAATCAATACCTAGAGGTGACGTCTATGTCCTTACAATAATAATGACATGAAAGTACACAGCTATTAATTACGGCTGCTTTTGTATACCTAGAAATACAACAGGGATCATTTTGACGCCTCTGAGAAGAAATTTGCGTATTTCCCTAAGCAATGTTATTGTATAAGGGAGGGTGGCCCAAAGCGGGTAGGCATTCGTATGCCGCCGCATGATGTGCAAGCTGCGATGTATACGTATGTCGCGTTCACCCGAAACCCCGGAGTTTCAATCAGTGACAGCGAAGCAGCAGTGAAGCGGCACATACTTAAAATAAGAAAATTGATCCATATCTTTAAAAAAAATGTAGCTTGTGATTAGTCGAAGACCAGTTTATTTTTTTAAATATCAATAATTTTCCGTTATTCCGACACTATGTACCTACAAACTACGCTGGTCATTTCGTTCGTTTCTTTTTAAAGTTTAAAGTTATAATTATTGAAGTAGAAAACGTGCTTTCGGACACAGCGGGTAGGACAAAGTGGGTATAAGATTTAATCATATATTTATTTATAATTTCTTGACACATGTGCTGACTTAGATTTTCTATTTCAGTAGGATAAGTATAACTTTAAAAATTAATTTTTTATGATGGCAATTACTTAGCCTATTACTTTAATCAGTTATTTCTTTATGTTTCAGAAACAAATGGTGCACACTTAGATTTTCAATTTAAATTGGATAAGTATAATTTTTTAAATATTTTTTTTTTCTAACGGCAGTTAGCTTGTCAGTTAATTAAATCATTTATAACTGCATATTTGATTGGCAAATGTACTAAATCACAATTAGTTAAGCTTACCCGCTTTAGACCCACTGGAAGGCAAAGCGGGTTTTTCAGCTGTTTGTAATGTTTGATAATAAATAAATATTGGGCTTGAAATACTGCAAAAATTCGCATTTCTAAAACTAGCAGCTAATGATCCCTTTTATGTACACAAAAGCCTGACGAATGCTTCAAGTTGTTGCAATGATATGTTCTAAGAAATTTTTTTGTTTTTCTGCTCTGTTTCATCATCAGTAAATGTATTTGCATTTTTTTCCCTCAAAGGGGTCGAAATGACACCTGCCCACACTTTTATGTATAACCCTTTAGTTTGGGTTTTAAAATGAATAGTTTTCATGAAAACTTTATATCATTACGCAGCACAAAGATTTAGGAAAAGTTATAAGCTTATTATGAAAATATAGAGGTGCAGTTAGCCCCGTCATTCTAAATGTGTTAAAATTAAAAGAGAAATTACTAAACTTTAGGTAATTGCTTTCAAAAATTACTAGCCATTGCGAAGTAATGCGTAGCGGTTTTTAAATACATATGAACAAGTTTGATTCTCATTTGGGAGTTTTGTTTTGCCTTCTCCCGTTCAGTCCTAGAAGTAAACTATTTATTTTATGCATCCTGCTGAAAACTTTGGCTGTACAAAATTGCGCTTAACTTCTATATTAATTTTACAATTCTATAATCGGATAATTTCTGAAATCTTTTTTGCGAAACGTTAAAATGTTACTTATGTAAATATGTTTAAATGTTATTTTGAAGAAATAACTTTGGGGATGGCAGTTCAAACAGAGGGTTCTTTTTAACTTTCACTTCTTTTGAGCGATGAGGGCGAAATTTCAACATGAAACGAGCGAGGAATGGACGTCATAAATTGAAGTCATTAGTCGCCAAGGTTTATCTATCTCTGTACTATCTTTGTTTGTTATGCTTAAACGCTTGTGGTGTGGCGGAAGAGTTCGTGACTGTGGCTTTGGATCCAGGGACCACCGTAGACAAAAGATGTCTATCAGTTGGAAAGAAAGATCAAATCACACACACACTTTCTTTTACCCTACGCCACACACTCATTTTGTACTCCTCTTTCTTTTATATCTTGAAACTAGCTGTACCCGACGCGCGTTGCTACGCCAACAAAAAAATACATCGTTATACTGATTTTCATGACAATCGGTTGAACGGGGCAGAAGTTGCTACTCTGCAGTGCCACCTGGTGGCGTGTTGCTTCAATGAGCATATTATGCACCTTCTACGTGGAAAAATATATATATATATAGCAATTTTAATAATAATCGGTCCAGGTATCAAGTGAAGCCGTGACTATACTCAAATTTTGTACTCACGCAGTTTGCAAGATCAATCAATCGCTGAAAATATCAAATAGAAAAAGTTTTTAATCCCCCGTTGCATGAAAAGCCATAAAACAATAAAGAAAGAATTTATTTGTTCAAACTCAAGAAAAATGGCAACAGCTAACTTCTTATCAATGAGATCTTTCACGCGAATTAATTCCCGATAATTTTATTCGTATTTATCCAATGGATTGTGACTTAAATTGGAATAAAAAAGGAACTATCGATCGGATTTTTTTCGAACTGGTCTATAAACATTCCCAGTACCAAAAATAGCAAACGGTGAAAGTTTCAGCCAAATCTGCCGGGTAGTTTTTGAGGTCATGGATGACATACAGACAAACATTCATTTTTATATATATAGATAACACTGATTCAACTTTGCATCAACTACCTTTGATTTCAGAAAATTTTCAGTTTTGTTTGTAATACATAATTATCAAATCTGAAATACCATCTTCATATTTGTGATGTTGTAATTCTTTATTTACCGACGGCGAAAGTGCCGCCGCCGTATATTATCATTCGATTCAGCATTGAGTAAAATACATTTTTGGTTGTATTGCTACTGATACTTATACATACCAAATCTTTATAGTTTCTTTTATTAATACAAGATAAAACTAGGGGTTCCATTATGATGTATTTATTCAAGGTAGAGTCTTTTAGTGTCTGAACTCTATGTAGAAATGCCATTTTATGAGCTCGTCACCTGTGTTCGAATTTACTTCAATACCATCTTGAGAATCGATGCGGAACAGAAATAGTTTTTATACCACCTCCATTTCTATACCAATCTTTTCTAATTTTTTAAACTCCTGATATTTTTTCGATCTTTGTGTACCGCCAGTATTCAAAAGTAAAATTTCATTTTATCGTCATTAATTAAGAGGATAAGGTAATAAGTAGTTTTTATTGATCTTTAAATTTCCTTAAAAAAATAGTAATAAAAATACATGTTATATGTAACTGATTATGAAGTAAATAAAGGTTTAAATTGATTTAAAGAAATTTCAATCGACCTTTCGCAAATTATCCTTTGCGAAAGATAGCAATATTTTTCAACTTTTTCAAAAACCGATATCTTCACCATTTCAATCATCCAAAATTCAAAACCAGATGAAACTTTCAGGATTTTTTTTAAACGACGATCAAGAAAACTTTTACGTAAGTATGGTTCCGGTAGTTCTTGAGTAATTATTTAATAAAGTTACGATTGTTTTAATTATTCTTTACTTTTTGACATATTTCACCAATTTTACCATATGAGGCAGTGAGAAACAAATGGATGTAAGGGGATATTTTCAAGTTTTGAGTAAAACGCGATTAAAGGTAAGTTCCTAGGTAGGCTTTCATTGTTTTTTACTTCCTTTTACAAAAAAAGGAAGTATTGTATTCGCGAAAAAAAATTTCACTCAAAAATCGGATTTAATTTCTATTTTGCTCGCCCCCGAATGAATGTTGAGTTTATTTTTCAACTCGACTACACGTGGATATATGCCTAGGAACGTACAGACACCTGAAATATCCATTTTGACGATCCCCGAGTTAATTACAGCGAGGTTTCGCGTGACGTCTGTATGTACGTATGTATGTGCGTATGTGTGTATGTATGTCACATAACTCAAGAACGGAATGTCCTAGAAAGTTGAAATTTGATACTTAGACTCCTAGTGGGGTCCAGTTGTGCACCTGCGTTTTTGGTTGCATTCGAATGCTCCAAAGGGGGTCCTTTGCTCCTTTTTGGGGGGAAATCATTGTTAATTTCGATGTAAACACAAGTGGTGTTATAATTTGGCTTACACTTGGCGATATATCGCCAGTCTTTTGGTCGCCAAGTTTTGCGCGAATTTGGCGATTTTTTTTTTTTTTTTGTAATCTGGTTTCAATTGACCACAGTTGGTAATATTTAGAGAGTAAACTATTGAATCACATTAAAACTACAAATAATGAGAATATAACATTAAATTGAAGTAAAAGGAAGTCATGTGATGCCACACACATCAGCTCGTTTTTTATGCTTCATAGTAGCAGCATCTACCAGAGCTACAAGTACTATCTTTTTCCCCAAAACAGAAGAGAGGTTCATCTACCATTTGTTCTGGTTAACTCCATTTTTTTTTTTAATTTTGACACTTACATCCCTTTGCTTCTCACTGCCTCATATGATTTCTCCTTGGCGATGTCCTGTATTACATTCTTTATGCTATTCTTTTTTTTTACTAATCTGCAATTTCTGATGCGAGGAAAGATACTAAATTTCTTTTGGCTCGGAGTCCTTAATCATTCAAAGTACGCAACTTTTTTTAGGTTTAAAATGCCATTTTCTGTTTCAACGACACTATGGACGCAAGCTTGGGAGTTGTGGATGCTTGAAATGTCCCTGTGGGTCACTTTTCATTTTCATGATGTATTTATTTTTCTTTTTTAACGCAGTTCAGTTTGTTGTGTTTTTATTGCAATTTCAGTAAACATTCGCAAAAAGGAACATTTAAATTGATTATTAGGAAGTTCCATCCTTTAAAAAAGTACGCTATATTGGATTGTAGGTGCTTAAAATGATCCTCTCATCCCCTTCTGTTACTCATAGGTTGTATCTTTTCTCCCTATGTGAGTTAACTTTATGCAAGAGTGACCAATAAACAGAAAATATCGTCTTATCGCTGTCCCAAATTTGGCGATTGATCTTTCTCCTTTCCATTGAAGTAAATATGGAACTTTCGAGCATAATTTTGAGTTTATTAAATGTAGTTTACTATGTTTTTCTATTGAGAGTTAAGATTTTTTTTCAGTTTAATGGTACTTTTGGGCATTTTTTTTCAGAGTTGACCTTTTTCAGGACTGATGATCCTAGTAAGACCAAATCGTCTTTTTTGTTAAAATTGCTAAAAAAAAAAAAAAAAAAAAAAAAAAAAAAAACATAGTTGAAACTTACCACAGAATTGTATTTGAATATTCACATGGAATTATATTACCTTATCTTAAAAAAAATAAGATAAAATTTAGTTGTGTAATGAATATGCAAAAATTGAAGTGAATTAAGTCATAAATCAGCCAGATATTATGTCATAACCCTTAGGGTGGGCCTTATTTGGTGAATTTACCTTACAAAATTATTAACAACAGACTATTTATTAAATAGCGTATTTCTTATTACATTACGTTAAAGAATTATTAATTCAGATGAATTTTTTCTCTCTTCGTTTTAAAAATAAACGAAACCTTCATTTTTCTAATGATTATTTCTTTTGCCATAACAAAATAGTATTCGTATTTTTTACAATTTATCTCTCAAGTTATTTATGAAAATGGAATTTTGTGCAGTTTATCGTATCAACATGCGATGTGGTTTTCTAAGTAACGGTGTTTATTTTCCTTGAGTAATGTGTCGATAACGTTAAAAATCTTCAACTTATTTCAAATGTAAGATCTTCTCTACAATATAGATACGGCCTGTGTATAAACATTAATGAAGCACTACAAATATTTTTGGGATAAAATAACTACTGAAATTTAATCTGACGAAGCTTGAAATAAAAATGATTCAAATAATTGTCTCATTAGTAAAAAAGGAGAATTGCCTATTATATGTATATGAGGATTGCATTAATTCAATAACTTAGCTAAATAAGCAGTTGAAGCATTTTATTAGTAGCATAAGCTTCAGTAATTTTTCAAGCATAGAAAAACACGAAACTGTAATGACTGATGATTCACTTCACATTTCATAAATGTGAGAAAGAGTTAAGCATTACTACCTATTATCAATAGAATGACTAACAACGCGTTAAAAACATTACTACTACTACTGCTCACAATCACAAAGAAGACATTTCATAAAACTTTGCTGTACTTTAAATAAGAGTAAAACGACAGCCATTGTTAGAAGTACATATATTTACTATCTGATGACGCAACTTATAGCAAAGGATTGCAACACGAGACTCAATAACTTGAAGAAATTACTTTAATTAAGGGAAACATGCATTTCGGAATTTAAAAATCTCCATATTTTTAATATTTTGTTTCACTATAAAAGAAAAAAAAATTGTTTTGAAACTTTTCTGAAGATTATATATATATATATATATATATATATATATATATATATATATATATATATATATATATATATAATACGACATTTATTCTTCGCAGAAGTTATTAGTTGCTTTAGCTTTAAAAGAAATACTATTCGAGAGTATTAATGTTTGCTGAACACACAACACGTTGCCTTTCAATTTCAGAAAGTATAGTTTAAGTGTGTTTAGGCAGTTTAGAAAACTATTAATCTTTGGTTGTAAATTTTGCAAGTAAAAAGTGAAATAAACAAGACAATGCATAAATAAAAACATTAACATAAAAGTCTATAGGAGCCAATCGAAATCTGACCTTTTATCTTTCAAGTGGCTCTTTTATTTGTTCGAATTCTGCATTAAATAATTGAGGAAAACCCGAAAAGCTTCAGCTGTTATTGCAAAAACTCTTTGTTTATGCATTACTACAGTGGTTTTACTTTGCGTTTAACTTTTATACAGCATGTTAATGTTACTTCTGTTTCAATAATGTGTGGTTCCCGTTGTGTCTAATATCTATAAGGAGGAACAGTGGTAAAATACCCTTTATTTCTTAGGTCAAACATATGTTATGGAACTAATACTGCCGTGCTACGCGCAAAAGTCGTATCTGAAGCTGAGGTCAAACCGAAAAACTGCTATTTAAAGTTTTACGCCTCCATGTATTTGATCCAGATTTCACTTTTTTAGATTTTTTAAAAAAATAGTTCCAATTCACAAATGACAATAAAACATTGCATACGGGTAAAACATTTTATAAAAGAACCACCTCGTGGACAATAACTCAATTTCGACAAAAAGTGTAGATACCACTTTTTGTGCTTAGCACGGCAGAATAGTTTTTAGCCATCAGAGATCGACAGTGAAGAAGGAGCTTGAAGCAGCTCTAGTTATTATGCAATTTTTTCCTGTTCTCGGCCCATTTCTTCGTTCAAGAGTAATCTAATTCCATTAATGAGACAAAAATACACCAAAAATTGTATTTCACCAAAGACTGCAAAAATGCTGACAAACAGTATTTTCTGGATGAAAAAACTCATAGAATAGCATTAATCTAAATGGACTACATGATATTGTATTAAGTTACAGTAAGAGCTTTTGCAGTTAAAGAATTTTTTTTATAGCGCCTCTGTTATTTCTAAATTAAATGAATTATTTTCACCGTTTCATATATTTATATATATTTTTAGTTAAGTCTCACATGACGTTATAAACAGTTAAAATTAATTTCATTGCACAAAAAAGCATAAGTACTGTTTTATAAAACAAAGTGAAACGTAAGAGCAGCTTTGAACTTAGATTCGTCCTTTTTAATAACAAAAAAAGCTAACTATGATAAAGAACTGTAGTGCATGTATGACGTACCTATAACGTGAAACACTCAGATACAACCCAAATTCTAATTAACAGAATATCTGAACTGTTTGAATAAAACTTATCCCTGAGTCGGGAAAAAATGAACGCATTCAAATTAAAAAGAATAAAACACGTTATTTATGAGTGGGTTAGTAAATTTTAACAACTTTGCAGAGATTATTTTGACAACTTATGGATCATTAACACATTGGAAAATTTTATTGATTTTTGTATGGGTCAAAAAATTAGAATAATCTATTCATTCAATGTGAATTTCAAAAAGTAGCGAAAATATTTTCATACCTGTTAACCGTTAGTTTGTCACAATTATGAAGCTTGGCGCCCGGATAATTTTACGCCTTTTAAAAGCTGTTTATTGTTCTAAGTGGGTCATCAAGGTGATAAAAAGGAAAAAACGAAGTTACGTGTTGTATCATTGCTTAAAGTTAGAGGAAAAAAACAATCCAGTTCAATTGAAAAGAACGCTTTACGGTATATAAAATTTGAAAGGAATATAAAAGGACTGACCAACTAAAAAGTAACGGAAAGTAAACGAGGTAGAAAAAAATGTAACAACTAGCAGAGATGAACCAAAACTAAAGTGAATTGTCCAAAAGAATTGTTGAAAAATGCTTCAAGTGTTGAAAAGAATCTACAGTTATCGTGTCCACGCCAACTACTCTTGGATGGTTGCATAAACTGCAGTTGCAATTGCGAATCTACTAAGTAAGACCAAAGATAAACAAGAAGCAGGAACTTACACGACTCTCCTGGAGAGTCGTGTAGAGAGAGTGAAGCAGAGTGTGTGAAAGAGAAGCTCATACAAGGGTAACAAAGTTGGAAAAGGGTTAGCCTCAGTGATGATTTTTTTTCTTTTTTTATTTTGAAATATCTGTGAACAAAAAAGGTGTCCGGGTTTAGCGTTTAAAGAATAAACGTATGAGAAATCTTGTGTAAGACGTTCTCTCAAATTTCAGACATGTGGGTGCATGAGGGCTGCTGGAATTGGACTGTTGTATGTATCTTAAAATAAAAGAATGTGTGACTTCCGCCGTTTATCACTAATACTGCATAATACTTCATCTGAGGCACAGCAGTGACACAATTAGTAACACATTTTACCTTTCAGAAAGACTCCACTCTGTGTCACATCTCTAAATCAACTCGTAGATCTTAATCAGAAAGATGAATTTTGGTATTAAACTGAACGACCAACTTTACCGATATCAAAACGACCAAGAGTTTGTGGTACCGTCAGATCTAAAAAAATTGGTCCAAGACCGAGTGTCTCCCGTCAACAGAATTGAACTCGTTGCCGCATTGAAGAAAGTATGGAAACGGTGTCAGAAGCGATGAATGTAAATATGTGTTAGAACCCGTGTGTGAAAGAATTAAAGAATAGAATCCAGCAAAAAATGACGCATTCAAGTATTTATTGTTTCTTTTGGAAATGTGTTCCACCCATAAATTTGAGTATTCTAATTTTTTGCCTCAATGTAAACTATCATCACTATAAACTTTTGGATTATCTTGTCTGAGATTGTTTTTAATTAACTATATTTGAAATGAAATGTACACTTTATGGTCTAAGAAAGGTGGCACATTTATTTAAATGCCTAATTCGCATTTATATTTGGTTATAATAATGTTTTCTCCAAAAAATGAAAAGTATTCTGTTATTTTGAATTTGGGTTGTATATCATTATAATGGAATGAATCTTTAGGAAGAAATTAAAATCTATGGCTTAAATTAGTCATCTTAAATGGAACTGACCGAATATGCTTTAGAATGTAAGTGTATGAATTACATACATACTGAGCATCTATTTCTTCATAGCGGATTAAAACTTATGAGAAATTTAAAAAATGTGCTTCAAATAAGTTAACTTAAATGAAAAGAAGCCATTTGTTTCGGAATGTAAATAGCGTATGACACATAGCAATTGTAAAAGTAAGAGTATCTATGATTTCAAAATAAAAAGAAAGTGTTTTAAAAAATATATGTTTTTTTTTTTAAATTCAACAGTTTTAGTGCATAAAAAATCTTTTCACGAAAACCAATAAAAATGTGTGCAGCAAAAACATTTTCTATTATAGACAAGTTATTTTTGACGACAGTGTTGCAAGTGTACATCGAAATGTGCTAACGTTCAATTTTGAAAGTTGAATTATGTAAGAAAAAATATCTTTAGCTTAAATATTTCAGAACAGTTCAGATACATAAAATGATGTATCGTGAGAGCTAATAAGAAATTGTTTTATAGATGAACATAAATTTTAAATAAAGTTGCTATTTTTCATGAAAAGAAACCAGATTTGAGAAGAAGAAAAGTAATTGAAAATCATAACATATTTTCCTAAATCGTTGCGCTTTGTAATAACATGAAGTTTTCAAGAAAATATTTTTTTTAAAAACTTAAACAAGTGGGTTTTACCAAGAAATAGGGTCAAGTGTTATTTTGACCCCTTTGAAACAAAAGAAATGCAACTGCATTTATTACTGCTGAAACAGAGCAGAAACCGAAACATGAATCCTGGATAGAGATGTAAAATTTCCGGAAATTTTGAACAGGTGGAAAAAAACGGTTTTTTACCGGTTTTTTTCGGGAAAAATTTGAAAAAATGGAAAATTTGATTTTTTTATCAATAAAATTTGGTTTTCTTAATAGCTCTGTGTTTCTTGTAACATATAAAGGGTTAAACATTAAAAAATATATGCTATCCACACATCTTCTTTTTCTGTTGTAAACAGAAATGCACATAAAGGTAAGATTAATTACAAGAAAAAACCTTTTTGTTTTATAACTGAGTAGAGAGCTTTCATGGTCAAACCAAGAAATAAGTCAAGTCGTCACTCAACCAATAATATTGGGTAATGTGTGTCTAATCATAACAATTACATTTTCTATTTTAGATTGCCTTTGAAACTTCTAAAATTTTCGACTTTCAAACATGATTGATATTTTTTTTTGGAAGAAAAATAATACAATGTTACTGTCTGAAAATGAAAGCTATTGAGATTTCCTCTTTTCCAATCCAGTCTAAGTCCAAATCAAAACTAAATTGGTTTTTCTTAAGCTGAACCAAAATTAAACTGGAGTTTAAGTTTATTCATACGGCCGTGCTAAGCACAGTAGTAAAAGTAGTCATACCAGCCCTTTTGAACAAATTTGAGTTATTATAACCAAGTTGTTCACTGTTTCGTATTTTACTTAATAAATAAAATGTTTTAGGGTCATTTGATCAAGAGATATTATTTTGAAAAATTCTTTTTTTAAAAAAAGACACTTGAATTAAATATATGGAAGAGCCACACATTAAAATACAATAACTCAGCTTGAGTATAACTGCAAAGTCCCCTTTTTTGCTTAGCACGGCAGTATACAGGGTGCGGTAAAAAAATATCGGATAAAAATTGTATCATCGAATGGAAGAAAGGTAATTTCATTTTAATGAGTACCTAATTTATTTTTTTTCTCACTTTATTAGGAAATTATTTACAATATATTACCTAGTTTATGTATTGTTTTTCGGTTTTCTTACAATTTTAAGCGAAATACCTGCTATTTTAAGTTGTTTAACCAAGTAGAACGACAATTCGTTTGCTTGTTGTGCTTCGACAAACAGTATTTGTTGCCGTTTCAAGTGGCTTGGAAATGATGGTTGATGTCCGGAAAGTGTACAAAAACGAACAGTGAACATTTCAGTTAATCGTCAGGACATCCAAAAGTGAGTTCAATGAAATCCTCGGGTTTCCACGAGAGCAGTCGTTTGTGGGAATTTGTGACCGATAAGTGCGACTAAGGGAAAAAACAGCTCAAACAGAAGTTTTGCAAGTTCCAAAAATTCAGGCATTCGTTTTAAGATGCCAGAAACGTTTGAGACGGGCCCGCAAGTCCACCTTCTTTTCACTGATTTACCGTTCAACCGGTTCATATCCCCCAGAACCATAGGATTTGGTCTGTATTCACCATAGGCTCCCATACAGGAAGGAAAGTGGGGGCTCAAGCCCCCCCCCCCCCCCCTTTGGAAATGAGAACTTCCTTCGTTTTAATACTTTTTTCTTCGTAAAAATGTAAAAACATTTTTTCTCCAGCCATTAATGAATTAGTTACCAAAAATGTTAAATTTTATTAACTCTAAACTGTACTAAAGTCGGTTTCCATGGGGAAAATATCACAGTCCCCCCCCCCTCTTAAAATTTTGCATATGGGCGCCCTTGGTAGACACTCCAAGCACCTTAGAAAGTGTTAGATATCGCCAAAATCCGAAGTCAGGCTTGGTCTGAGATGGAATCAGGACAAGCGGCAAAAAATCTCTAGTTTTTTGTGGATGAGGGCCGTAAGATGAATAAAAAAATGAGCATATCAATGCAAGAATTTCGTTTTTTTTACATAAAAGGGAACATTAACCGTTAGTTTCTGAAATGCAGCTCAAACAGCGATGGTTATTTTAAGGGTATTTTAAATCTTTTTTAAACACTTCACTATACATCATTTAAATTTCTGAATCGTTTAAAATAAACTAATTATTATAATCAAACTAATTTTTACAATTGTGACAGTGCAGATTTTAATTTCCGAGGGTGAAAATGACACCCGCTGTGTTTCTAGGTATAACAAAGACTGCCGTAATTCTAGTGTTAAAACTTTGATGATTTGCAGCTTAGAGTATAGCGGATAATCTAATCCATTCTTAATGGAAAAAAATATATAAATTTGATTTTGGAAACTTCAAATTTATTATTATTTGAATTTTGCTCTTTTGCTCAGTACAGATTATGTGAGTCAAATTGGAATTTCATAAAAAGCAAGTGTAACTTTTGAACGGAAGTCGTTATTTTTAATGAAAGTATTCATGAAATGCTTATTCAACTAATGTAATGAACAATTCAGTTTATATCAATAACTATGTATTGCAATGAGAACAATGATGTTTCAAAGCAGCACTAATGCATAAAGAATATGATTGGAAGAATGTAATTAAAGCCTTATGAAGCAGAAAAATCGTGTTTCATACAGAATGAAATTTGAATTGGATCGAAACATTTTTTAGTAAATATTTGCTGCTTTGCCAGGTGTTGCACGATCTATCTCGATTAGTGTATCCCTGACGCAGAAAAGCAGTGAAGTCACGTGTCTTTATCCAACATCCTCTACAATTAAATGAAGATAAAGTTGCGTTGAACATTTCAGGAATTATTCTTGGTCAAATCGAAAAGCTCCATCTTAATAAGAGTAATAAACTCGAAAAATACACATTAGATTAAGGACAACAGTTCTTAACTAAGACAAACAGCACCTTAATTCCTATAGGATATAGGGAGACAACACTTGAAACTCCCTATTGAAATGATAACAAGTCACTATAAATCTTTATTAGAACCCAAATATTGATTAAAATAAGGACAAACGTTCTTAAATTAAGTCAACAGGCACTAGAATATCCCATTAGTGTATGGTCAACAGCCTCTAAATTATCCCATTAGTATGTAGTCAACAAACCAACAGCAGTCTCTAAAAATTCCTATTAGAGGTGGTCAACAGTCACCCAAAACAAACTAAAATAGTGGCTTTATAACAGCATTGTAAAGGAAAATATGAAAAACGCAGACGAGATAATTTAAATCACCAGATGGTGGCGGAGCAGTTTTTCTCCGTAATTTTAGGTTCATGATTTTAATTTGTCACCCATTTTATTTATATCGTCTGCTTAGCTTTTGAAACGATTTGTAAAATAAATGATTTTTCAAAAGAATTGCAAAATTAAATGATTTTTGACAAAGTCAGTTTTTATGGTTTTTTATTAATTTCTCCTCGATTTAGAGTCCCATGTAGATGAAACCGAAATGTTTCCCCCAAAATTTTCCAAAGAATGCTGTAGTTGTCTCAGCACCACTGCCAGACACCCAGCTGTTCGTGAGAATATAAATGGACTTAATTACTTACATATCTACATATACCCTGCGTTCATAAAAAAACCATTTGGTTTAAAACTCCAGTTTTAAGAAATGAATCTATTTAAACTTTCAAATCCATTAGCAAACTATCAAAAATTATCAGATTGACTCTTAATTTTTGAATTTTTGTAGTCGGTTTATTCATACAATTTTCAAGCTGTATAATTGATTTACATAATGAAATAACCGACCGCTTTGTCTAATCCATTGCAGTGTGATCCGTGTTTTTTTTTTTTTTTTTCTTTTCTTTTCAGTGAGTTTGTCTGAACGCCGATTATATGTTTACTTACTCGCGGATTTATAATAGCGTAGTTGATATTGACATACATACTAAGTTATTATTAAATGAAATTATTGAAATACAGCGCAAATTTGTAAAATTTGCAGTAACATTATTCATTATTTCCTTCTGTAAATGGGATTGTAATTTATTCAATATAATTGCATTTGATCTAAATTATGTATGAGAACTAGAGAATAACAGAACTTTTCGATTCCGAAATTCTCATCTTGTTTATATCTTGTAGGATTTATAAATAATCTTGAAAAAATTGTTAAAATTAAAGATAAGAAGTTTTTTTCTTTCTTTCCAACTTATGGTAGTATATTCAAAAATAATAACAGAGTTATATATCTTTAAAAATATTGAAACTAGTAGTAGCAGTTATCAAAACACATTTTTATGATATATTATGGCAGTTTGTCCAGTACTAAAAAAGCTAGAAAACCTACGAAATTACTTTACCTTCAAAATAATTGAAATTCGTTTTTGTGTGAAATTTTATGGCAGCATGTGTGTTTGTAATCAATTTTTATGTCTGATAGACGGTCTGTTCTGCATTAAAAAAATAGATTATTTTATTAAACATCATTGAAGTTAAATCATAAAACATTAATTAATTAACCCTAAACTTACCTTTGCACATAGTATCCAGATTATTTTACTCAAAGAAAAGCTAATGAGAAAAATATTTTTTCAAGTATTCAACTTACCTTCAAAATCTTTAATTTACTTTTCTTGCGGTAGAGTGGAAATATGGAGTTTTACTTCTTATTTTAAAAAATATATTATTTCTTAGAGTGAGCAAACTAATAACATTTCAACTTATTTTTAGAAGAAGAAGCAGATCATTGAATTTTTAAATAAGGAACAATTTAATTCTGAAAAATCTACAGGGAAATCATACATAGTATAATGCTTTAGCTCTTTAATTCCTGAAGAAACATAAGCAGAGTTTCTATCATAAGAGCTAGATGATGATACACGTCTTTTGTACTAAACCAATTTTTTACTGTTAATTGCAGTACATGATTTTCTCAAGGACTGGCATTGAATAATTTTCCAAACTGCATAATATGTCTGTAATAAGTCTTACTTCTTTCTTCGGGAGAGCTTTGGAATTGAACAAACAAGCCAAAGAATGGAAAATTTGTTAGCAGAATGTAATTTTGAAATCAGCAATCATTTGCAAACTTAGAATAATGAAGTACAAAAGCTTATCTGTACATATTCAATTACTTGCTGTTTGCTATCCAACTTACTTCACATTGTTGATCATGGTCCTCTGACTGAATTGATAAATTACTTACAGCATAGGTCAGATAGAAAACTTATAGGCATGAGTAAGTGTTTTTAAATAAATTATGAAAATATTTAAATACACAGAACTCGATCAGTACATAAAACTCGATTTCAACACTCACCCGATTGAAATTTCTGCAATCGCACCATGACATCAGAATTTCAAAATAAGCACTAAATTAAAAGTTTTATTTTGTAATTTCATTTAACTTTTTTGCCGAATGCACAGAATGTGAAATCTCTTTTCATTAATTTCTTTCGTGACTAAGAAATTGCTATAAAGATCATGGTAGGAATTTCTTTTGTATTTTTTAAATATATATGTACAAGATACAGCAATGTAACTGTCAAACCATAATTTGAAAGACTCTAGGTGATTACCGTCGCAATTTTCATGTTGCACTTTAGGTCCACACATTGAAATATAAATTACACGTCAAAGGAGCAGTACAGATATCCACTCGCAGTTTAAAATCGAAGAGACAATTGTCTTCTCAGTCGTATTGTTTAGATGGTTGATTTTATCTCGCGTCACCTTGGACAAAGTGTCAATCCTGCCATTTGAGCTGAGGATGGTATGCAGTAGGGTTGAATCAAAGCAGATCCAGGAATCTTAGTGTAAGGCCCGACACTGGATACTATCGGAGAAAAAAAGGCGTTAGCGACAGCGGACGGCAAACCAGTGAGTGATGTTCCGTGTTGGAATTGCAGTGGTGACGGGAGAGTTGGATATGGTCTTGAAGCCATCCTCAGCTTCTCAATTTCGGCTTCTTTGAGACGCTTTTCCTTGGCGCGCCGATTCTGGAACCAGATCTTGACCTGTGTCTCCGTTAGGGATAACGAAGATGAAAATTCTGCTCTTTCAGCTATCGATAGATATTGTTTAGACCTGAACTTTCTTTCAAGCGCAAGAAGCTGTTGAGTTGTGAAAGGAGTCCTAGGTTTTCTGTTACTTTTATGTCTCCTGAGATGACACGTTAAAGGAGTTGGTTTTGGAGAGGTTCCTTCTGCTCCTGAAAGAAAAATGATTTTAGTGAAATAAAGTATCACCCAAAAGTTAATTTTAATCTAGAAATTATTTACGACTAGGGGGCTATTGCTCCCTGCTCGCTAACCCCTGTAACTGCTTACGCAGTTCTTTCGGATCGCTTCGTGATCCGGCCTCGCTACGCTCGCTCACCGGTCACCAAATATTAGTCTAGCTTTATCTGTATTAAAAAAAGGGTAGTGTTTTTTTACATGAATATCAAAACACTTATGATTTTCACACATTTAAAGGGGACAATTACTTTGACATGCAACTCCTGCATTGGATTATTATAAAGCAAAAGTTTGCAATTCCATTAGCTTTTGAGAGAAGTATGCAAAGGAACATTTTTGTACTAAAATTACAAACATAATATAATCTTTGTTTCTTACATTTATGAATGCAGAAGAAATTGCAATGGAAAAAACCCTACAATGTTAACACTTAAAAACATTTCATGGTTATTAACTGTACTATGTTCAGTGTCAAAATATGTGTGTATATGTTTTAAAATGTCTAACAGTTGCAAAGAGCAAGCAACTTCTGACATTCTCTGATAGCAGTGATTTAGTAAATAAAAATGTTAGAATGAGTGTTTTAAGAGTCAAGAAAACAAATCCAGTGGCACGACAGCTTATGAGGGCGAAGGCCTACTGTACCCATTTCACTCCTTCTGACCAAGGGCTCTAGGGTGCTAGACAGATGTTCCGGTTAAGAGGTCAGCCTACGGCAGAACACCCAGGATTTAGTTCCCAAGCATAGTTGGTACTCATTTTATCGACCCACTGAAGGAGTGAACAGCTGAATCTATCATGCCCAGCCCGGAGATCGAACCCGGACCTGCAGCGTGGAAGCGCTATCAATGCCATTGCAAAAGTATGTGAAATGTTTCCCTCTCCAGGACTTCACGATTCAATGTGTTGCTTTACTTTATCATTGTTGTTCAGTTCTTAACTTCAATGCATTGCAAAACTAAGTGACATGTCCAATAAATTCATTTAGTCTATGTGGAATAACATAATACAGTGAAGCACAGTTTGTACGTTTCTATTCTATATGTTTTTATCAATTATACGTTTTTTAAATTGTCCCTGGAGGGTCTAATGTACATTAATTTTTTGCCAATTATACATTTTTTTCATTTGTACGCTTTTTTCATAGTCCCTTCAAAAACGTATAAGCGGTGCTTCACTGTATATACAAAAATGTGGTTGGAAAAAAACTTCAGTATTTACAGGTTGCAGTTAGTAAAGCTTGACCACGAAAAGAAGGCGGATGACCTTGAAGGGAAACATCATTTGCATCATTTGTTATAGGTAGAATCTTCCAGAAAGCACCAAGTAGTAAGAGGCATGGTCTCGCTAACAAATGATTTTTTTGCATGAAGGTCATCCACCTTCTTTTCGTGGTAAGCTGTAGCCGGGCTGTGGAGTCGGACTGGTTTTATGGTAAAGGAGCCGAAGGTTTAAAATTTCAAGAGACGGAGTCGGTAATTTTCTCTCAAAATTCGCAGCTCTGCCAATATTTGCAGAATCACAGCTGGAGTCAGACTAATTTTTGGTAAAGGAGTCGGAGTCTCTAAAAATCCTGTAGTCGGAGTAAGACATCTTTCCTCCGACTCTGCAACCCTGGTAAGTAGGCAACTTTGCTTTTTGTAAGCACTATGGTTCAGGGAAAAACCTTTCGACAGCAACATTGGCTTTGCAAAGGATTTTTTAAAAAAAAGAAGAAGAAAATCATAATACTTCTCTGCGTACACGATAGAAAATTTCTGGGTTTTCAGATGCAACAAAGACATAATCAAATGATATGACACTTGAATGCCTTACATATGACATGAAATGACTGAAAAGTGGATTTGTCAAATCTAAACAATTTTTATCAAATGTTTGACCCTGTGCGTTATTTATAGTCATTAGGAAAGCTAATCTAACAGGAACTTGTTCACGTTTGAATTTAAAAGGCCGGATGAAATAAATGGTATTCGAGGATAAGTATCAGTGTTATTATTAGCATTTTTTTTAAAAATAAAATAATATTTTTCTCCAGTTTTATTACTATCACTGTTAGTTCAACTCTTTTCTAAAGTAAAGTGCAAGATTATACCTGAAATATGTTTGAAAACACTAACAACAGAACTCACTCGATTTGCAATTCGCGGTTCACGATGAGCGTTTGCGCGCTTAATCCTATCGGCAACATTTCTTACCGATCAGCGTTTAAATCTTTCATCTAAAGACTCCCAAATACACTGCTCTTTTCTTTGTAAATTATATTCAAGTAACCGAAAACACTCACTCAAAAATCAAAATTCTAACGCTAGACATCTAAAGCTAGAAGCGAGTCTTCAGCACTTGTAAACAACGATCGTACGTAAACAAAGCGTATCGTTGCCAACGGAGAGAAAGAAATAAAGGCTCGTTTTGCGCCACGCATAAGCGTTTTATATATATAGATATTCAAGAACAAATACTTTTTCTGCCATGTGAATACGTAAAACTATTGAAAATCGACCGGTATTGAGTGTATCAAAACCTATAAATGATGTGAAGATCACTAATGATATTTTACTAACCAGGGTGGTTCCAGCTTCTGGTTTTGAAGAAGCCAATTATTGGAAAGAGAGGAGAGAGTTAAAGTGTACCTTTTGGACTTAAATATAAAAATATGGGGTCTGGGGTTAAATTTTTCGTAAATTTGGGTCCCCAAATGCAATTTATTTTATACATTCACTTAAGAGAAATTAGGAGGTCATGACTCGCCCCCCCCCCCTCCACTCTTTATCTACATTTATTACTAACTAAAAGTTCTAAGCACTGCTAAACAATGGTTTTTGTCAGTTCTTTTCTATGTTACTTATGAGAGAAAAATACTTACTATAATATATAATCTTTCCAGCAAGTAGTAAAAAGAGACAATGACAGATTTCTTGTTCCGGCGTAAAGAATTCATTTTAAGAGAATGAATATGAAAGCGCACCTTACAAATGAGCAATATTTATCCATAAAGATTTTCATCATTCTTAGCTGAACATTCCGTTGAACTATTTGGAGTACGAATACGATTAACTTAAATATTCTGGTTTTGTTTTCCTTCAGTTATATGTTTAAAATATGGATTTCCTTCAGTATCACATATCAGGTTTTCTTTTTATCAAATATGAACACGAATTGCTTATTGATCTCACCCTTTATATGCCAGGAAATGAATGCTCATTTGTAAAAAGGACACCTAGTAGACAAACCATTGTTGTCCTTAACACATATCAATGAGAGCGGACTCAATCAATGAAAGATAGCACCACCTGTCCACTTTCACAATTTGGTTGAGAAGAAAATATACTCCAGCCTGTTATACTCATGGTAAAGTGGTTATCGACCAACCACAGGACTTTCGTAACCATATGTTTAACAAGCACGTACCCTGAAATTACTTGGAGGATTTTTGTGGTCTCGGTCATGATTATTTACAGATGCTATTGATTTTTTTTAAATAATAATAATTTTCTAAGCTTTAATCAAAAGTTTAAGTTTTGATGCCTTGCGCAAGTGCTCAAGATCATTTTATTTTAGTGGATGAATTAGAAAGAAGAATTGATTGGGAATTATTCCTATACTCCTCAAAAAGTTGAGTAGTTTACGATTTAATAAATTTTGCATCTTTTCTTAATGCCTTCTAAAATATACTGCAAATTAAAAATCACATTAATGTATGAATAAGAATAAAAATTTCTGCATTGCACAAACGCACCCGATTATCTTAACATTGGTAAGGGAAACAAATTTCAATCAGAAGAAAAATTCTCAGAATACTGACGAAGCTGATTATTCTACTACTAGTGGTCCATCCCGAACTTGTTCGGGTTAAAAAATTATCTGTCTTAAATTAATATTATGCAGATTTTTTTTTGTTTTAAAATATCATGGTGCACTACATTTCTTGTTTCATTTTTATGAGGTTTTAAAACAAATTGATTGATTTCATTTCCTACTCAAGAGAGATCAAGCTTTACTTCCCCGTGAACAATATAATCTTCCCATATGTATCGTTGTACGTTTGACCTTCAGTTTTGATGATGGTGATGGCATAATAAACTTTGATTTGAAATTGCAATTACTTATATTGGAAATGGAAATGTGCAAGGACCATGGGATTTTGAGAAATATTCCTCACTGACCTGCTGCTGGTCCAGCAAGAATAATACAATAAATCACATTAGTCCATATTGATTTTACTTGGGGTCCAGTCCCCTTGCATACGTAAGACAAATATAAGTTTCACAACGAAATTATTGGAATTCTCCTTTAATTTTAATAGAATGAATATGGGCTCTTAAAAGTGTTCTTAGATACAGAGATCGTACAGAGTTCCTAAAAGGAGACGACTTTAAACAGGTTTAAAGTATATCTGCACGCGTTTATCAAGGGAACCACAATAATAGTTAACGGTAAGAGTCATTGGTCAATGCAAAAATAACATCTCTCTCAATGTCGTTTCAATATTTTAGTTTTTTTAGAATATACGGCTTCTATATTGAAACAATGGCTCTTCGAACATCCGTGATACATTATGGGGCAGACCTTTTGAAGACGCTTTCCAAATGGCCCAATGGCATGCCGATGAACATTAATTTGCGTTCTAGTATCATAGGCGAGTCGCTAATCGGTTGCTAATTTGGTTGCGTGATTGGAAACTTACTCATTCAGTAGGTTGTAAGTTCAGTAGATTAATCTTTTCCGAAACATATAAACATACAAAAACCGCTCTCTCTCTCTTTTTAACATTAGTGTAGGTTTTACTGTGCATATTAGTTTCAATAAAAAAACCTCAAAGAGTAGCCCAAAATGCATGCAAAATTACAAATTTTAGAAGCATGAATTAATATCGTCTATTTGCTCTACTTGAATTCAAAAACTAATTTGCACGAAGCGAATCCCAGTTATAATTCATTTGAATAAATTTTGATGCTTTAACATTCTGCGATTCTAATTGGTTCGCAATGTCCAATGCTAACAAAATGCTATAAACCTTATCTGCAGCCTCAAATGCATTTAAAGGTTTTGACCCACCACAGTGCTTTTTTTCACTTGCTTCTATCCCTTAGCATTCAGTTCAAAGGGAACCTTTAACAAATTTGACATTGCAAGTGCGAGACAATCAGTGCTGGTGTCTACATATATAAGAATAGATCAGTGCTAAACATAAACTGGTAGCGAAGACAAACTATTGGTTTAAAAAATTAGTATAACTACATATATGCATAATTTATAGCCTATGTCACTCAGTAAAAATGCACCTTTCATATAGTGAAAGAATTTTTCAAATAGCTGCAATGGTTCCAGATATTACCTCGAACATATAAACACACAAAAATCCACTCTCTCTCTCTTTATAATATTAGTATAGCTTGAATTCAACAAATGGTGTACTTTTCCGAATACTAACCAGAATGGAAAACGAAATAAGAGTCAGCTAATATATGACCCTTAACTTTCACTGAAAGTTTAAATACAATCACATTATGTAAAAACTCAAGACACTCTTAAAATAAAATTCAAATTTAAAGTAAAAAGTAAAATATGTAACTGTAAAATGGGGAAAATTATTGGAATTGCAAGATAAATTCCTTTGTGCTGAAAAGTAAAGTAAGAAATAACAACGTCAAAAAGCACAAATTGCAGATTACTGCAGACATGCGTTTCAGCGTTACAAGGAACGCCTTTTTCAGTGCAAAAGAATTGAGTTTATGGATGAAAAGCCAACCGACAAAAGCCAAGAGCAAGATAGGCAACCACGTTCTGTTACCATGTTCTGTCAAAATTGGCAAGGTAATCTTTCGGTCTTTACGTAGGGTTTTACATATTGGCTTTACGTAGAGCATTGAAAAAGGCGTGACTTGTAACGCCGAAACACGTGTCTGCAGTAATCTCCAATTTGTGCTTTTTGACGCTGTTATTTCTTACTTTATTAGAATTGTGTTTAAATATGAAAATGATTGGATTGACATGGCGATTTTTCAATGTACTAACTAATATGTATTAAAACAAAGTTAAAGTTTTTTATGACTGTAGCTTGAAATTAAACTTTAAATGCATTACGCTAGTTCTCAGAAATAACTTACCTTAGTGTATGGATTGTAAGGGAGAAATTGATTAAAATATAAAAATAATTAATACTAACTAGAGTTGACACATGATTTACCACAATTGCATTGTGGTACTGCTAGAGATTGTCCTGATAACATTATTATATGTAATTTAAAGCGCTGTTGACACTGAATTATTAGGTTGACAGCGACTTATAGCAGACAAGAATAACATTCAAACAACACTTTTTATTCGGAGTTTTTCTAACTATACGAAGAAGTTAAAAATTCCACAAAAGAAATTTCACACTTTTTAAGAAATGCTTGGATCTGGCAGCTTGTTTGCTAATGCAAACTGCTAAAGTTATTCTCTTAACTATTAGTTTTACGACTCTAGAAGGAACTGATAGTTAACGATTATTAGCTGTTGTACATGTACATCATGAGTTTTAAGCACGCAAGTCTCTTTTCTTTTTTACGTTCTAAAATGACAAAGTGAAAAGCAGAAAACTAAATTTGGAGTCATAATTTTGCGATTATTCTCCGAAAACTCGAAGGTTATAAACTGACTTATGCCTATATGTCCTTAGAAATCCTTCGACGAAGACGACTCATGGTTTCCGACTTACTAACCAAAGAAAACGCTAATCACCATTCTATTGCAACTAAAGCAGTTACGCTGTCTCATTTAAAATGGATTGATAGCATTTTTTTTCTTCTGCTTCAAAATCTTCGTTTTAAGTGGGTCGTCTCGATTTTGCTTGGCTTATAGCTCAGAGTAATTCCGTCTGATAAATGGTACTAAACCACGAATACGAAAACATTCGTTTCCCACCTCGGGGAAACTATTTTCACGAAACTGGACTTTTTGTGAATCGCAGCTCTAACCTGTTGGTCGAAACTCGACTAACTCACGCGATGCTTCCTTCTATTCTTTTATGTTATGTCTTTTCTTACAGTCATTTTTAAGTTAGCATAATTGCCGACAAAAGAGTGAATAACGGCGTTTTCAAATCGCACACAGAACGATGTTGAGATTTATAATAAAAGATGAAGTAATCTGAACTAACAATGGCGAAATTTATTGCCCGAAACTGAAGCTGAGCAAGAAAAGGTTCCTTTGTATGTACTGCGAAAGATATTTCTTGGAACAACCAAACATATATCTAAAATTTTTATTGTAAATTAGTCTCTTAATCTTTATCTCTCTCTTTCACTCAAACCAAGAGTGATCGTTGCAGTTCTAGAAAATTCTGATCAAAACATGTGGGAATGCAAGTTCAATTATATGCAATTGAATACAGTGAAACCTGTGTAAGTTGACCACTTGCGGTGCACTACTTTGGTGGTCAACTTATAGAGGTTGAATTATATGATAAGATTTAATTCTGTGCCTGAAAATAGCGGTCAACTTAGGTGGTCAACTTACAAGGGTGATCAACTTTACAGGTTTTACTGTACTCAAGTCTGATATCTAAGTACAACTACCTACTCTCTAGTATGTATAATCATATAGCATGCATAATCATATTTTTTTTTTCAGATCCTTCTATGTGCCCGAGTTTAAATGTTGAAATCGAAACATTTTCTGCCCACCATCTCAGAAATATAAAAACACTGTAAAACAAATGTGTAACCTTACTCCGTAAAAGCGGTGGCAGCTTAGCTGCCTCCATAGCAATGGAGTAACTTAACTGATAAAACTGGTATAACGCTCATACGTTACACCAGTTTTATCAGTTAAGTTACTACATTTCTATGGAGAAAGCTAGCCACCGGAATAAGGTTACACAAAGTGCAGAATGCTCCCACCGTATTTACGGAGTAAGATAACACCATTTTTTTTACAGTGAACATGCAAATAGCATTGTTTATTTATTTATTTATTTTTTCATGCCAGTAAGCAGCATTCGTTCCTTTTGAAAACACTTCAATGACAAATCGTTTTTCCTACAGCTCTGTTTCGAGAGCAAAAAATGACTTTTTCCCAATTGATACTTATGATCAACTAGTCCTTCCGTTGACATGCATTTGCTCAATTTTATGCATGAGCAACAGATCACTTTACCGACATTTCTCCAAGAATTTCAAGAATATTTGTTTAGTAATCAAGTTCTTAAATTCAAGTTGCCAATTAATTAAGAAGTATACGTAAGTATGAAATATTTACATATTTTCCTTCACATTTTACCATGATGCTCACAAACATTTTTTTTTTTTTTAATCATACAAAGATGTATTTCTCTCAAGAGTTAATAGAAAATAGAAGTAATGTCGACAATTGTTAGCTGTCGAGTGGTGTGCTTCTCCAAGGGATTTTTTTCTGAAATCCCACCTATAGTTTCAATATGCTAAATAATAAAGCAATAATTGAGCATAAAATTTGATTCTTTGTTTTGAATTTGCATTTCACTAGTCTTATGAAGAAACCTCAACTTTTGTGACAGCTAGTTTCAGCTCTTGAGTGGAAGAAAACGTTAACTGGTGGTAGCTAATGCATTAAAGTCATTATTCTAATGGTATACATAAATTCTGTAGATTGCAATGGTTAAGATACACCCTAAGAATTTTAAAAACTCGAATCTACGTGAGGAATGAATCTGCAACATCAATAATGAGTTGGCATTGTTCAGTTCACATGTCTTATTTTCTGTTATATTTTTTGAACTATCATCTCAGTTGATCTTCAAGAATCAAATATCGCGAAAATTATTGTTCGCGGTAATTTGACGAACTCAATGCAAAGTCAATCGCAACACTGTATCATTTACGAAGTTAACTATCCATCTCTAATACACAAAAAGATCGGCCCTTCATGCTGACTTTAATTTCTTGGTATTTACATCAAATGTATTTATCGTTCTACCGCAAATTGAAACTACCGTTTAGTTACAAATGCAGTTAAAGTTTTGTTAGTCATTGTAATTTAAAAACTGTACGGCGCGGAAAAAGGAAATGAAAACCTGATGAAGATATAAGTAGCCATTTGGTAACCAAAATGTATGGTGTAGATCACAAAAAAGAAAAAGAAAAGAGAGACAAAGATAATCTGCTAGCATGCATAGTAGTTATCTAGAGCACCGTTTGGTAAAGAAAAAAAAGTCAGCATGAATAAAATCATACGTTCATAAAGAGTTTTCTATCAAAACAACGCATTATAAGATTATTTAAAGATATAAATGTGCAACAAACAGTTCTAACTAAATTTAGTTAGTTATGATTTCAGTTCTATTGTTGTTTTTTTCGATGTAACAAATGTATTCGGACTATACGGAAGCCATTTAACGATGCGTGGATAGGGCATTGAAAGTACATCTTTATAAATTCTTTCTACAATTATAGAAATAAAATAAAGAGCTCAACGAATAATAACGGAATAGCCTTCCGCATGAAATATAATAAACGATAGAATGAAGAAGTAAACGTACAAGAATCTTAAAAACAAAGTAAAGTTTTGCATTTAGATTCCTTTTTACTTGATTTAACTTTTTTCATAAAAAGTACTGACTATTAACTTTTTGACTCGGTATTCTATTTTTTTTTTTTTTTTTCACACGGGCGAAGAAAATTAACTTGGAACATGTTCGACATTTAGTTAGGATTAATTTAAAAAACTTACTCCTGCCCCTTTCATTTTGGAAAATTAGTTGTACCAATGTTCACTTCTTCTGATAGTAGTCCAATAAGATATATAAATTGATTTATTTTCAACATCGTTAAAAGGATATGAGATAAAAGTATTTACGAAACTTGAGGGAAATGTTTTTTTCTTAAACTTATATAAATTCAATAATACTAATGTTAAATATTTTTCTTCTATAATGTAACAGGCTAATTTATATAAATATCGCGATCTTACTTGAAAAAGGTATTTAAATGAAAGTTGATGTGATTCATTAATAAACTTCAAAAATTAGTTTTTATTTCTGAGGAGAACGAATATAATTTTTTCTATTATAAAAAAATTACAATGTTTACATTTTAAAAACTATGTAATAAATTTTTATTGTGAGTTTTTATTTAACGGCATAGCCTAAACTTTTCAACATTAAACACTAGAGCTTAAGAGTTTCTACATTTTCACATAAACTGTTTGTAAAACTTAGCTTTATCTTTACTTATAATCTTATTCTGGTTTTAATTGCTAAAACAGATAGTTAAGTCATTTTTTGCTCCAACAGTATTTCAATTCACAGAAAAAAAAAACGTTTAGTACATTCTTCCGATCCATGAATGAAGTAATTGTTGCAACTGCCGCAGAGCGCGAACATCTGACTCAAAATTCACGTAATTTTTCCGACTAATTTCTTAGTGAAGTTCAAGTTACTGTTGAATAGGTCAGCTTTGTTAAACTTTTTACTTGCCGTGGCACGCTTGTTTTCCCGCATGAATTTGTTGATGTGTCTCTACACTCTAGTTTCAGAAATGAAACTATCTATAATGTAAATGTTTTTTTAACATTTATTTGTATTAGATACACATATTCTATTGTCATTAAAATGTTATTAATTAACTCATTAATTTCTTAGTTTAATGTTTAAAATTGTCAATAAGATCATTAAAATATTTTGACTGCGAAAAATCGTGTGATTTCAATCATGTTAAATAGCGAGGTTCGTACGAAAAACGAATAATGATTGCTTCTGGTGTTCTTTGTTTATAATAAGCACACTTATTTCATGTAATAAAGGAAAGATAATTAACATCAACATGTCAAAATAAAATCTTTTGAAAAGAAAAAGCCTCGCATATAGGTCCGAGGTAATTATCCATGCACAGTCAGTTGTAAACCATGGGGGAGGGAAATAAATTATGTTTTACTTGGTGTTCGAGATTGACAGGCAGCCATTATTACTTGTTGAAAGTGAGGATGAGATAATAATCACATTATAAGATTTTTAACACCTCCTTCACACTCACGACAAATATTTAAGATGAATGAATAAAAATGCAATTATCTCACTTTGAAGTGTTAGAAAAGTAGTTCCCTTAATATCAATAGATATGCCAATATCAGCCTCATTACCGAAGCGAAGTAACAAATATAAATTAGAATCGTGAGTGTAATTTGTTGGGAGATTATTAAAGGTGAGCGCACGTTATTAAAAACGCCCTAAACACGGCAGACGAATCGAAGAAAAAGTTCCCCTCTGTCAATTACGATTGATACGAATTTCGAATATTACCTTACTGTTTGGCTAGCATTTTGTTGACAATTCGCTCCGCCATTTATCTGCGAATTCATTAAAAAAGAACATTTATTGCTTTTGCAGTCTTGCTTATAGATTTGACAGAATAACGGATTGATCAATAACACGCAACTTGAAGTTAGAACTGGCTCCGTTCCTTCAGAAATCCGCGATCGCCTCCCCCCGTCTTTTCTTTGGATTGACACGCCCATAGAAAAGTTGGAAATTTGGGAATGGAAAATTGGTTTTTGAGTCGCTCGTAAAAGATCTGAAGGAAAAAAAAAACGAGATCGTAAAAACAGATAAAGATTGAATGGAAAATAGGACCTTCCGTTCTTCCGTTTGTTGTTTCTTCGCACCTTTTCGTTGCTAAATTAATTTTTATCGCAGACGGATCAGAAGAGATTTGTGCAGAACTTCGTGCTGCTATCAGCTGCATCTATTCCAGTCTCCGTTTTTGGGCGGGGGTTTTCGCCGAGTCCTTTAATAATAAAAAAAAGAGATTACCATTTTCTTACAAATGAGTTTAATTTTTTTTGTATGTGTGTGCGCCTCCCATTTGCCGTATGTAACTTCTGGCATTTCTATACTTCGAAAACGTGATACAGGATTTTATCGCGTTTCGCAAAGGTGCTATGAAACTCATTTCGGAAATGTATTAGTTTCGGCGGTGATGCTTTTGAAGAAACACTTTTGCTGCTCGAACAACATTTGTTATCTTCAATGTGAAAGCTGCGTCCGATAAGAAGTTATACGTGCTTTTTCAAAAGAAAATTAGAATTCGTTTGAAAGGTATAGCTGCCAAATAAACATAACTCTTAACACTTAAGAATACGCTCGTAAATGAAAATAATAGTCTTTGTTCTTCCGCCAAAAGCAAATCGCAATCATCTGTCTTATTACTACCACGTATTAATCTTGCGCATGTAAATGCAATAGACACTCAGTTTTAAGAATTCGCGGGACTAAGAAAGTTATTTGAAAGATGGGCGTTTGTGGTTCGTAAAACTCAACAAGCGAGAGTGTAGTAACTATTTTTTAAAGGTACAATTATTACTAAATTTCAGTTTTAACGCGGTGACGTTTGTGAAAAAATAACTGCAATATTTTAATCGATATGTTTCTATTTGATCCCGAATCAGAATATCTATTTTAATTCTACGTTAATTTTTTAACCACGTTCAAACAAATTCAAAAATTTCTTTTTAGTAAAATTCTTTTTGTCTACCCTTTTCACTTATCCTGAATTTGCAGTTTTCAAGTGGTTTACTCATTTTGCATTTTCATGTAATTATTCCTCTTCAAGTTGAATTAAAAAATATCTATAATGGCCTTATTGGTTCAAAGTATTGTTAAGTTATGATGTCATTAACTTAATAGTTAGAATTTACTCCTTTTTCCCTCTCGTATTTTTATATATTTCTTGGCTTTCAACTTAAATACATAGCAGCTATAATGGATTTTACTAAATCTTCTTTTCCCACAGCATTATAGGGATTCCAATAATTTTAGCTTTAGTTCACTTTCAGAGTCCTAGCAAGACACAAATTTGGAGTTAGACAAAATTGTTCTAAGAGGAAACCAGTCAAAATTACCCAGTACCTGGGGTGCACCTATTGGAATGTAAAAATTTATTTTTCTTGTGCTTTATTTCATTTTTGTAACAAAATGAAATTCTAGAGAAAGTTTGTAAGCAACAATTAAAGAAGCAACCATCAATTATACAAACAACAAAGATAATACTTAAAGTTTCAAACTAAGCAAATGTAAAAGTAGAAAGTACTTGAGTTCTCTGTTTTGATTTTAACTTCTAAAAATTTTAGTTAGTGGTTTTCTCTTGTTTACATAGTAATACAATTTAATATATACTCCCTCCACAAATCTCTTTATTCAGGGATTATTTTGGAACCATAGTTCATAAGAGATTCATTTGAAACGTTTTGGAAAATGTTTTGACATTTATTCTTATAAACACCCGTTTGCAGACTTTAAAAATAAATACATAAGTATTAAAGTGATGCAAATTAAAGTTATAATAAAGTAAAACATATTTCATGGGACAGTGCATGGTTTTAGGCTATACGACACTTTTTAGACATTTCTTAGGTGTTTTAGAGCAAGTACTGCTAATAAAACTCTACAATTCTGCTATGCGGAAAAAAAAGAAAAAACACTGCACCCCATATGTTTTAAGAAATCATATAGTGTTCAGCTGTCTTAAATCTAAGTATTTTGACGTTCTAGATTGTCTCATATGAAGAAAAAAAACGGAAGAGTTTTTTTTTTTTAGGCTATAAAACATCCTTTAGACATTTTCTAGTATTTTAGGCAAGTACTCATAATAAAACTCTTAAATTTTGCTACGATGAAAGAAAATCATTTTAACTGCATCACTTTTGATTTAAGAAATCATCTCATGTTAAACTCTTAAACCTAAGCATTATGATATCCTACATTTTTTTTCACAGAGCAATCAAAGCAAGTAAATGTTTATAAATATAAGTTTATACGTTTTGTTAAATTCAAAGAGGCGTTTGTTTAGGGCACATAGAGCTATGCTTAAAGGCTTTATCAGACAGTATCCGGCTGCAGGATTTTGGCAAAAGAGCTTATTATTATTATTATTTTTTTTTTTTTTTTGATGGGATCAACCTCTAATATAGTAGTAACGCACGGGGCAAGAGTTGGAAAGATCCTAGTTGGAATCGTTGCAGACGAAAAAAGAATGTCGAGTGGTTCTTAAGACACATGAACCACTTCTCATTTTATTGCTTTTTCCAGCTTTCTCCTAATTGAGACATATGAGGGTCTCCCCATAAAAGACCTACTGTAGAACGTTTTCCCCTTGGACACAATGGCCAAATTTAAGTTTTCGCGACAGCAAAGACAAGAGAGCATTTCAATTTAAATGCTCTTTTATTATTTTCGATCGTTCAATATTTGCACGAAATTTTATATACACGTAGTTTTGCTCTGAAAATTCATGAACGTCATCTTAAAGATAGTTCTTAGTTTCAGACGATTATAGCATCTTTTTAAGTTTATTACTAAAGTGACATTGAAATTTCAATTGTTTGATAGGTCCCTGTCAAAACATTTTTCCATGGGAAAATTAAAAAAAAAAAAAAAAACTAGAATTTTTTTTGAAGTTTACTTTGTATTTATTCATTTAATTTATTAATGTTTTTTAGATTTTGAGAATTTTGAACGGAAATTAAGGGAAAATGTGGGAAAGAAATAAAGGAAAGGGAACAAAGTAAGTTTTAAGTAACAGTTACTGGTCAGAAAACATGGATAACAAGGAATTTCGTAATTTGCGGCAGTTTAAGAAAATAAGACGACTATTAAGCAATGTCAGACAGTGGTTAAGAAATTTGAACAATTACAACACCAAGACGGCAGCGAAACGTAATTTTCTCATTATTATTATTATTATTATTATTATTATTATAACGTTTGTTACGATGTTATTTATAAATAGATTTTCCTTTTCAAGGTTTTTTACATGCTAGCAGTAGAGATATGCGAATATTTCTTCCTAATATTATACTTTACTTGCTGAAACTTAAACCTTTTCTGATAATTGCAATCCATACATGTAAATCAGTATCATAGACAGCAGAGAGCTGAAAGAATAGACCAATGGTAACAAGCAAGTGAAAAACTCAACAGTAGCCCCTCGTTTCATCGCGCTTCTCGAGACACAACAAAAAAGTGGGATATATCCAAAAACGTGATGTAACCGAAGTTGTTAAAAATATCAATTCAAGTAACTGATCTGTGGTAAACTATATTGTTGGTAAAGCTTTATGAAAAAATAATGTTATAGTAATAAAAATAGTTATGAAAATTGTTATTGCTAATGCATCTGTTTTAGCATTCAAACATCCACCATCAAGTGCTTTAGCGTTTTCTGCTCAGTAGTATAGTAACGCCAGTAACACTAAAGGAATTTAAATGCAGTCTGCACATGAATGCTATTGATAGGTGTAGCACTTCTATTATACCTTAGTGCTTAAAATATACCACCAGCTCAGTTATTCCATCCGAGGACTGCAGCCCTCGGATGGAATAACTGAGCTGGTGGTATATTTTAAGTATTTCTGCCTAAGCCCTGACTTAGGGCGGTAACTTACTGCAAAATACCATGCCTTGCCATCAATCTTTGAGTTGAACCGCACCATTGCTGCGGTCACCTCATCTGGTGCGCTAATTCTACATTAGCTACCAGTTTGTTTGGCTCTCTTGGCTCCCTTAAGAGGATTTTCGCCACCAGCTCATGTGATTCCTATTCCGGGCTGATGAGTGCTAAAAAGCACGAAACTGCAGTTCTCGGATGGAATAACTGAGCTGGTGGTATATTTTAAGTATTTCTGCCTTAGCCCTGGCTTAGGGCGATAACTTACTATACAATATACCTTAGTAGTTCAGATCCCACTTAAACCATAGGTCCCTCAGTACTCCACACAGGCACCTGGTCCTCTGCGGGGTTTTTTTTTTTTTTTGCCAAGCAGAAGTGCGCATGCCTAACGCTCTAATATTTGAGGAGAAACAAATATCTTATTATTAAAATTAGAAATTTCACTGTCAAAACTTAGTTTTCAAATTTTCCTCTACATAAATATGGTTTATTTTTTAATTTAATAATAATACACATACTTTTCCTACTTATAACAAGTATGATTTTCAATTATAGACATCTGTTGTGTCGTTTTGTTTTGATTTCTCTCTAATGCATTAAAAAATCATTTATCGAGGAAAAAAAATGTTTTAAATGAACTAACTGGCTTCGGTCCTCGCCCCTCGAAATGTATACAGCCCATGTTGGAGTAGTGCCAAGTAACGTTAGACCTCACGGTCAAGTAATAATCCTGCGCATAAAATGCCTAAATATTGCCGTTCATAGATTTTATAGAATGATTGATGAGGCCAATTACCCTTCCATCTTACTGTTGCTAGAAAAGTTTCAACGTAAAACGTGCGAGATTATCGGTTTGGGAGTTAATTTCCATGCTAATTTGAGAGTTATTATGACGTAAAATGGGTGTGTATTACAGAAAGTGAGATTTTCGTATTTAATTTCAGCTTGTTTTTACCATCAGGAATGCTCAAATATTCAGGAGACTGGTATTATATGCACAAAAGGAAATGTTTAATTCAAACCAGTGTTGGGCATTAATCAATTATCTTTTCATTTGCCTTGTTAATTGATTGAAAAAGTAATTGCAATTAAATTAATTGCAGATAAATTATTAATTGTACTTTGCAATTAATTTAATTGGATTAATGTACGTTAATCGCTTTTCACGATTAAAATAATTGCAATTATTTTTTTAATTGTTTTATGAAAAAATTAAAACTAACAATTAACTTTATGTATCAATAGGTACAGCGCAGGGTACAGAATTCAAAGTATCATTCGATTTCGTATTTTCGTTCAGTGCTGATTGCTCGCTCGCCGCGTGAAATATTCTCGTCTTGGCAAGTTTTTTCCAAACGTAAATGTTTGTATTTTAATTAAATGTTTTAAGTTTGCAAATCATTGTTTTATATAGTTTAACCGGTAACAGAGGAGGTGAGAAAGAAGGGCATAACAGGGGACATAAGATCTCAGAGACCGCTCTGTTTAATTTTTTTTTTAATCGTGTAATTAAGATGCATTTCTGTAATTTCCCTCAGATGTTCTTTGGACTTGTACTAGTGTGGCAAAAAATATATTTTTGAATTTTTAATTAAAATATACCTTTTTTGATGAAATTTTGCTGGAGCCATAAGATTTTTTGAGAAAAGTCATACGCTGCAGTAAATAATTTATTGCTCGTAATAAAGTTACTGTTGTGCATTGATCTTTTATTTGTTGCTAACATGTGTATTTAAATAGTTAGATAGTAATATGGTACCGTTCCGGCGTCCACGTCCCAGAGACCTGTCGCCTGTAGAATATATTATACAAAACCAGTATTTATATTTATTTTAAGAGATAATTTTAAATAAAACTCACTCTTTTAAATAAAATTCACAGAACAATTGACAATTGTTAATTGTAGTAAACTGCAATTAACAATTCATTGTTAACTGTAGCAAAATACAATTAACAATTAATTAATTGTTAATTGTAATTTTTCACAATTACAATTAATCAATTGTTGTGGTTACGTTTACCAATTAATCAATTGCTAATCTTTAATTGTCAATGCAATTAAAATTTGCCCACCTCTGATTCAAACACACACAAAATAAAGCCAACACTGGTCATGTCCACGTTTTGGATTTTTTCGTTTGTTTTTTTTATTTCATTGTATTAACTTTATTCATTCATTCATTCTTGCTTTCTTTCATTCATTGCATGAATTTGTAGTGAAAATTTCAAACTCGTCTTTTGGAATTGCACGGAGGTTCTTTTTATGGTAATAGCTAGTTTGTTAGATGCAAAAATGTTTCTTCGTAAAATATTGGACTGCTTAGTAATATTGAATTAAATGGTTTTTCTACTTGTCTGTAAACTTCAACCCGTTGAAAATTCGTAGTAACTCATTGATATTCATCTGCTTGTGTTTCATTAAGATTAGTATTATTTGAATTACTGGATTCTTTGCCTCAATATGATGATTTCTTTTTAGAGGTAAAATATTTGTGCATTACCTTTTTACAGTTTTGAAAGTGTCTTTGAATAAATTTGCTTTATATTAGGTAATTAGTAGGTAGGGGAATTAAGGGAAAAGTAAAGTTAACTTTTTCAAAATGATTAAATTAAAAATTTGTTTTGAAAACTACATTATGTAAAGAGAGAACAGATAATTTTATAAAAAAGCTTGCACCGAATCATTATGTTTGGCAATAAATATTTCGAATAAAAAAATATCAAAAAAATCCCCTCCCCCCATCTTTTTTTTTATGGAGAAAAGTGATAAATAAAATGTTTTTCCAATGAAATTTTTTCTAATGGATTATAAAAGTATTTTTGATCAAATGAATAAGTAGATAAAAAGATGAATGAATAAATGAACAGATAACGAAACAATAAACGAATCGACGAATTAAATAATTTCATGTTTGGGAAAAGTAAATAAGTGAATAAAATAGTGAATGGATAAGAAAATAAGCGAATGAGTGAATAAATAAGTAAATTATTAAATGAAGAAATGTAAATAACTTAATTAATAAATGAAAACGGAAGTGATTTAATTAATTATTGAATTAATAAAGGGAATGAACTATTTCAGTTTGCTCCATTCACTTTGTCCCACATTGCTCTACAAAGTTAAAAATCTATTTTCCATAAAATTTACTGAGTGGATTAGAAACATACCAGTTTTAAGTTCTTTGATTATGATCACGTGAAGGTGACAAACTTTTTAAAAGCAAGTTGGATGATAGAAAATCACCTTTTTACAAAATACATACTATTTTACATTGATTAATTTAACAATGGTTACGTACCGTGTCTATTTCGAGTTTTTGAATGCAAGCCGAGGCTTAAAAGATTTTTATTTATTTTTTATTTTTTAAATTAAGAGATCAAAGCTCTATTGTTGACTAATTAAAATATGATCGCTACTTAATGCATCTAACTGCAACTTTTTCGTGGTAATCTAAGTAATAAATTTTTTTTCTTCCGACATTGAGGTTAGATTTAAAATGGAAAGCTTTTATTGTACTCAAGCATGAGGTTATGTAAAGGAACTTTGCATACCTACCATTATTGTTCATTACAATTTAAAATTATTGTTAAATTTTATTTGCTTTAGTATTTCTAATAAAAACTAGTGACATCTCAGGTCCGATTAGTTCATAAGATAATTTGTTTGAATTCAATAGCACACAAGCAATATTTTACGAATTTTTGTTTTCTTATCAGATGTAGCTACATTATAACCATTATGCGTAATTTATTTCCTGGTACTGTACATTTCTTACGCAAATTGGTCAAGTTTATCATATTAAGACCTTTTGTAATGGCACTGAAAATTGTTTACGTACATTTCGCTGTTAAAATAAAACAAAATTATAAATGATAATCAGAACAACTGAGGAAATAAAACGTGGTAAGGTTTATATGATGAAATTTCGTTACATAAACAAGAAAATTTAGAGGAAGATCTTTTTAAGAACAAGCGAATGATGCCATGCCGGAGTTACGATTACGAAATTCTCTTTTTTTAAACTATATAACTCATTTCTTGCACTGAAGAAGGTGTGTTCTATAAATCTCAAACACAAACATGAAATTTTCATTCCAAAATATGTAACTTATCACGTTGGATTCACTGAGTCGTTCAGACAATCATTTGTAAATGTCTTATTGTTTGTAAAATCATTCAATATCAAGGCAACATTTTTACACGCTTCATGCATTTTGCGCCTAAAAAGTAAAAATTTTTTTTTTATAAGTATTGCTCCATTTCTTTGAACTTCAGAATAGATACCTTGTAACTCCAAAATACGTGTATGCAATTTTAATTGCAATTAATTAAGTAATTTTGTTGCTTACGTTATTGGATTAGAAAACTTATAACAACCATTAGGGGCTATAATTTCTCTCCTAACTAGTTGGATTTTCTGTTTCTAGTTGTGATTTTAAGGTTGTAACTAAAATGCGTAACGGTGATATCAACAAATATAAATGCAAAAACAATTTTCAAGTAAAAAAGGGCAAGGAGATACGTTTATACACATACCACATATGATACATTTTGCAAACAGCTCTTGCAGCCGTTTAAATATTTGAAAATAACTTAAGTTACAAACGCTGTAAGACAAAATGATACCTTATGCGCAGCAAGTACAATGAATACCTAATGCAAAATAATCCAATCCCAACAATAGAATACTAATGAGGTAATTAAGAAGCTTGCGTAATTTATGCGATATGATGCATTTGCACGACGGCAGCCCCGGAGCTCTTGATGAAGTTCATTAGTGACCATTGATATAGATGTCAAAAAAGCCTGACAGCCATAACTCATAGCAAAAACGCGTAACTCATGGTGAAGTGGCATGGAAATTTGTCACGAAGTTTGCACCTTCAGAAGGAAACTTCCAGAATATGACCCATTTATATTCTGCATGACGTTTGGGTCTATAGAATTCCCTCGACACTTTTTGAAAAATGAGAATCTGATGAGGAGCCTTGTCGTGAAGTTGGGCGTTTCCTTGTTGTGCTCTTCCTCTCTTCTTCCCCAGAGCCCAATTTGTAACTTTTGGTCAACAAGTCGCTGCTTCTTTATGGAGACAAAAGCGGCTTTTCTTTGACGATTACGTTATCGGCAGCACACATCGATGAAGAGAGGTAAAAAGTAAAGGAGAAATTATTTATGTGCATTGTTTAAAGTTCATGTAGTGTGATCATGAATGAATGCTTGATATTGTGTTGAGAGGATTAGGGATTAGATTCGAGAAATCATTTTTATTATTATCTACTGGGCTGGAGGGAAGGGAGCGTTTATTTAACGCAAAATACAAAAAGCAATGAAAACGAACTCATGATCTGTGTATGATACCCATAATATATAGAAATGAAAATTAATTAGAGTAAGATAATAAATTAAGACGAACTTAAGTAAATTAAGAAGTATTCAAAAAGTTAGTTAATACACCCAAACCTGTTTTTGTGCGGTGGATAGGGAATACATAAAATAAATCGCATAAAAAAAATGTTTGTTTTAAAGATAACTTCGTCCATTTTAAACATAACTTCTTCCATTTTATAAATAATCTCGTCAATTGAGTATTAATCTAATTGAAATTTTCATATACTGCACTAAAAAAAAATAATAATTTGAATTTTGTCATTTTGAATTCAAATTATGTTTTTCGCAATGTGTGTGTTTTTCGCAACGAGTGTGTGTGTATATGTAGGCGTGTGTGTTTGTGTGTGGGGGGAGGGGGGTATGTGTGTTTGTGTGTAGGGGGTATGTGTATATGTGTGTAGGCATATGTGTTTGTGTGCAGGCATGAGTGTGTGGGTAGTTGTGTGTATGTGAGTGTGTAGGTGTGTGTGTTTGTGTGTGTATGTGTTTGTGTATGTGTGTAGGTGTATGTATGTGTGTGTAGGTGTATATATGTATATGTGTGTAGGTGTATGTATGTGTGTGTAGGTGTATATATGTATATGTGTGTAGGTGCGTGTATGTATGCGTGTAAGTGTAGGATATTGACGAAACCAGGAGACTGTTTTCACTGGAGGTGCAGCATCGTGAGGAGCCGGTCGACGGTGATGTTGCCGAGGGTGCTGGTGGGAAAATAAAATCATAGGAACGCCAAAAGCAGTCAAGTGAGAACAATAAGCAATCGTGATTGCTCAAAAAAAAAAAAAAAGTTTGGGTGTAGTAGTTCGTTCAAAATAAACGAAAGTGGCGGCTCTAAACAGCGCCGGTAAAAATAACAAAATAAGAAAATTTAAATATTTAGGAAAGAAAACTGCAATGGAGGTGTAAGCCATGATGATTAAAATAGTTTTAATGTAACTGAAAGTTTGTCTATTGGAGGAACAATTCTAATTTCCAGATAAGAATATATAGGAACTTGCATGAGTTTAAAGTAGCGACATTTACTTCAGTTACAAATAACTAAACAGATTGTAACTCTACGTCGTGAGAATAGTGACCGTAAGCATGTTTCCAAGATGAAGAAAAAAAAAATGCATAAAATAATGTAGAGTTATTTCTTCTGTGCTCATATTTGTTTAACATATTACTTTGTTCTGATACTTTGTATTTCTATTTTTTCGGATAAAAAAAAAACATGTCATAGTAGAATCAATATGAGATAATATTAGACATTCTTATTGTTTCTTTAAAAACTATAGTAATCTTGTATTTAAATTAGTAGTTATTAAAATACTAAATTGCATTACTTTTCGACAAAAGAAAGTGGAACGATATATATATATATATATATATATATATATATATATATATATATATATATATATATATATATTTAAATTAAACTAAAAATTTTGCCGAATGATAATAGTTTTTCTGAATGGAAATCCATATTTCGCTAAATGATGATAATTTTGCGAAAGGATATCGAGATTCTACCGAAAGATGATGATTTTGCCGAATCGTCAGACAAAATTTTACCGAACAATTAAATTTTGGACCTCCCTTGACCTCCCATCGGGACACCCCTTATTTTGTGTTTTACTGGTAAGTTAAGAACAAATAACAAATAAAAGTTCATCTGAGTTGAATTCATGTGAAAACATATTTTTCACTCTTAGTGGTTCAATCGTATTTTCTGCGGACCAATATAACTGAACATCATGAGAAGTATTTAATTCGAAAAGAAATTAGTAGATTAATAGCACTTCATTGATTTAAACGACATTCCCTTTGCTTCTCTGTTTTCTTTATTATTCCTTCTTTCATTCCTTCTATCCTGTATAAATCGTATTACCGAAAGAAAGAAATAAAAAATGTAATCCAGAAAAAAAGTGCCCCCCATTTTTTCTTCCCCCGAGTCGGTGAAAAGACGAAGACAGTGACAAATGAACTTGCCCAAGGCTTCTTTTTTGTCGTATGGGGGTAATAGGTACCGACGCATATAGGGGGTTGCAGCGAAGAACTAAATAAAAATTTAGAAAAGCAAAGAACACTTCTACTCAAATTTTTAGGGTTGCTATGAAATACGTGCGTTGATTCGCAAAGTTATCTGTCGCCAAAATATCCTAATTGTACTTAATCCGTTGAAGACGGGGATTGCTTGTTTTATGCTACATTGAAGACAAGTTGAAGTCGTATCAACAAAGAGAATTTTACGCGTTTAGTTTTTGAAAATTTTAGGACAAATCTGCCTGCGATAAGCTTCTTTCTTTATTTTTTCTCAATCACAAAAATGTTCCAACTTTTTTTCCGGAAAAAAAATCAAGTAATTTTTCTGGTGGCCTTTAATGCATTTGTTTATCGAAATTAATCTCCCAGTTCAATAAGAAATAAAAGAGGGGCGGGGGGGGATACGGCTGGACCTAAGAAACTTTTCTCCTTATTGAAGCATAGCAAAGGAAATTTTCTTTAAAGAACTACTTTGTTCCAATTTAAGAAAAAAAAACTGCACTATGCTGCACACATATAAATATATTAATTATTTCAATTATCTACAGTTAAAGTCTCTCATAGCTTACATAAGTTGAAATTTATTTAAAAAATGAAATGAGATTATGAAGACTGATATATTTTGTTTGTTCTTGGTAGGGGTATTGCTCTAAGACACATAAAGCAGATACGACTATTTGAAAGGTATATTTTAAAAAATCTTTTGGAGTCGAGGCCCATTTAGTGAAGTACTTATGTTAAAAAATTGGTCTTCGTGATTACAAAAGTTAACTTGTTGAGATCTGGTTGCTTAGTAAAAACTTCAGAATGCAATAGTAATAGATAAGCTATGAATGCATTCGATAGTTATCGCAATAAGATAGGTCTAAAAAAAATCATGGAGAAGAAATTTGAGTTGATTTATTTAAGCGACTAATCTTATTGGCCCTCGATCTTTTGTCTATTGGACCAATTAAGGCTCTACGAGGCGGGGCAAACGACAAAGTTGTAAAATTATCGTGACTCGTCTAAAAGAAATTGGAACAGGAAAAAAAAAAGTTAAAACTCAATGTTTAGTTGATGTTTAAGCTGAGAACGTAGCGCCAATAACATTAAAATTAAGGTGGTAAAGGGTTCAAGAAACGTATTTTATATTCTTAAGTTAGTTAAATATATTCGCAAAACTACTTATGTCTTATAAAATTTAAAAAAAGTCCGGTTTCAACATTTTCACAAGAGACAGTCCCCACAGTTTCCGATCGAGAAATGCCAAGAGAAAAGGTACTCGATGTACGTTAAATAGTAACAATTTACTTGGTTCAGTAAGGGGGTGCACAGGCCAGACAGTCGGGCTCAAAGGATTATGGTACAGTCCCCACTCAAAACATCGTTTCATCATCATTGGTTTTTTTTAGGGGGGGGGGGGTTCTGATGGGAACGTGTGGAGCAGACAGTTAGGTTGGTCAAACATGAAGGGGTGTTGAAAGGTGTACAGCTTGATAGCAATGATTTTTCATCGAGCGAAATCTTCCCTAGAGTTGGCGGTTGGATAGTAATTGAATGGGTGACAAAAATTAAAAAGGGGGTAAGGTAGAGGACGTTGGTATTCACACAGTTAAAGAGAAAATTTTTACTTGGGACATATGACCAGTTTGTTTGAGAAACAAAATGCAATCAACCGCAAGAACGCATTTCGGCATCTAATTGCTATACATACTCGGCCAGGCTTGTTATACTAAACGCGACTTCTCACAATTTTAAATATCAACTTCATGACTTAAACTTTTTTTTCTCTCTCAGCAGTTTTTCTCCCTTCTATCCAATGTTTCGAAAATGTTTACGAAGGAGGCAATTCTCTGCAGTGTTTTAAAGTTTGTTTTAACGCTTTAAATTTCAAATTTCAAATGAACTGAGTGTCTAACCATGTAATTTCGCTGCTTGATTGAAACATCTTCATTTATGACGATGTGATTTGGCGCAGCTATTAAAATTATTCCCGACGGGAAGTTTGTTTAAACCAATCTCCCTTTAAGAGTTGAATAAATACCTGCACCTTTATGCTTGAGAAGTAAAATATGACAAGACAACGTTTTCTTGCACAAAATTGCAGATTACTGTATACACCTGTTTCGGCGTTATTAAGAACGCCTTTTTGAATGCAAAAGAAGATGGATGAAAGGACATCAGACAGAAGCTTTTGTCGGATGTTTTCCCATCCATAACCTCACTTTTGCATCGAAAAAGGCGTTCCTTGTAGAGCCGAAATACGTGTATGCTGTAATCTGCAGTTTTGTGCGATAAAACGTTGTTATACCCCATTTTACAATCATAAGTAAAACATAGTTATAAGTAAACATAGTAGGATTAGCAGTGTGGCGTCAGAACAAGGGTTCCTCTAATTTCTTTGAAATAAATTAGAGAAGTGCAGCACACCAAAGATGTCAGAACTGGTAAATAAATCTATCTAATGGTATATAACTGGAGCACACGGACAAAATGAGTGTGTGTTCTTATACTAATCCGAAGTTTAAGTCGGATCGTTGCTAGATTTCGCACAGAGTTCCTTTGATGCTCAGGAATTCACGTAGGGGGTTTAACCCTCCTTAGAATGGTTTCGCCAAAAAGTTCATGAAACGGAATGTTTCGCATATTAATAACATTTTTTTAAAATTCAAAGTGATCTAAATTTAAATTTTTAGTGTAAAACTTCTCTTTTCTACACATTGATTGTTATTTTTACATTATTTTTTAAATTTTATGTTAGCCTAAATGTTGAAAATGCGTCACACAACTTTTATTTTCGAGACAGACGATGCACCGCAGGGACAACGCAGCTAGTGAACAAATGAATGAGCAGAAGAAGTAAAATCAATACTACAATACTCTAAAAATACACATAATTTTGAAGTATTACAAAAGAAAGTGTTTTGCTTTTTAATAGATGCCAAACGAAAATAGAAAACTATTATTCAAAATTTATAACGGGGAATCACAATAATGACTTATCCAAAAAACGTTTTCAGAGTTTTCTTCGCTAAATAAATAAATATTTATACGGAAATGTATGTTTTTTCTTTTTTTTTTAACCTTTTAACACAAAAATCATGCTGTACCTCTTTTTTTTTTTTTTTTTTTTTTGTCTGAACTTGGCTTTGGGTGATTTTACTGAAAATGAAGGGAGCTCCCATGTTAACCATTTTCTTCACGTTATACTGAGAATCGTCAAAGTTTCTTGAATCGATTGTAATTCAATAATTTCTAGCCCATTTTATGCCACATTTTCTCGTCGAAATATGAAAATGATAGGACATTAAAAAAAATAATAATAAGTGTTATCCAATTGTTCGTTGATTACATTACTGGAAATTAAATTCCTACGATTGATTTTAAACATGAAAAGTAAGTGAAAGCGTACTGTTTTAAAGAATGACAACTGAAAGTTTGTATTGCAAAACAAAAAAAAAATACTTTCTTTTCTTCCCACGCATAAGCTATTTCGGTAAATACGAAACTTTGGTACGTGTTGGCATCATCGTAGGTTAGATAAATTATCTAATTATGTCTCAAGCTTCCAGCGGGACAGTTTTTTTTTCTTTTTGATGACATCACGCACCATTGGTGACAATGTAATTGCACTGAACTAATTACTCTTTCAAGTTTTTGCCAAGAGTGGATTCCTAACTCTCTGAGTAATTACTTCGTTGCTAAATTATGTATGCGAAGTAGTAAATTAATTTTCATATTTTTTTTTCTGCTTGTCTTTTATGTATTTTAATCAACAATCTCGTTAAACTACCTTCCGAAAATAAAGTTATTTTTCATTTATTTTCACTAGTCATAATTTAAACGCATGATGCTTATTAGAAGCACAGATCAAAAATGAATTTGCAAAGACTTTAAATGTGCACCTGTACTCTTGTCATAATAAAACTTAAAAAAAAAAAAAAAAGCTGTCTTGTTTTTAATCAGACGTTGATGACAATATTACGGCGCATCAAAATACTAGTATACATGTATCACTTTCGGGGATGCATTAAAATGTTTGTATCATGTTTAATGTATATCTTGTGCCCTTTCCAATCTTTCTGTTGTGTTGTACTAAACGTGTTTACTATGTGGTCTCCAAAATGCCTTTTGTGCCGTATTCAATGTTACTTAAAATAATAAAGGAAATAAATCACACTTTATTAGGTTTACGCATTTAAATATTTAAAAACTGAAAGTATATCGACCCAGTGGGAGACTAAACTTCAGAGAGATAAATTATAAATACCGATTCGGGAAATACTGAAGTTACAATACAATCCCATTATAAGAATCAAAGTATCAACAAAACTGAATTTAAGTAATGGAGCTCTAACTCTAAAATGGGAAGATGACAAACTTATGAAGAATTTGTTGTAGCAAATTAAAGGGCATATTTAAATGAGCTAGATGCAGAGAAAGGACTTCTACTTTGAACCTATGACGCAAAACAAGATTTGAATATGAATTTCAAACGCTACTAGTTTTCTGAGAATTATCAACAATATCGTAGAAATGTATTAGAATAAACATGAAATAATTCTGGCGTGACCAAATAAAACAAACTTTATTCGCTGTGCAATCCAGTGAATTTGTTTGACTGGTTCCGCAGAATAACTTTAACGCATCATGCTCCAATATGAATACATTTAATAAAATTTATTAGTGGTCAACAAAAGATAAAATTGCTACATGGAGTTGGAGAAACGCATCTTTCGCGAAATAAACGGATTTCACCCGATTCTAAGATAAGAATTTATTTGATCTTGAGATAGATCACGCAAAAAATACCTTAACATAACAGATGTTTTGACAAATACCAACTTTGACCCATAAAAACAAGAATAATAGTTGTCATACCTTCGGCATTGACTCGTTTACCTCAATCCATGATACTGTTGATGCAACGCACTTATCTTCGTATTTCCACTGACGTATGGCTATTTCAATGTCATTTATGATGAACAACCCAAGTGTCGTCAAATATTATTGGCAGAATTTTATTTTCGAAAAACGAAGAAAAAAAAATACCGGTGAATTCATTTTTTAGTAAAGGAGTGGGCTGATATTATTTAATATTGTTAAGCTTAAAATTCCCCTTAATCAAAAAGTATCGGAAAATAACGAAACGATTGAATGGAAAGTGTCGCATGATATCGCTAGAAATGTCTGTAATCCGCATTCAACAAGCAAAACCATCGAGTATTTAGACCAGCTGAGACTTATTTCAAAGGGTATAAGGTCCTTATTTGCATTGAAGTCCCTTATTTGCATACTACTCTAGAAGAAACATATTCACTCACATCCAAATCGATGAAATTATCGATAGTTCAACTGTCGTTTATTTGGCTATAAGCTGCGAACGCATTTTTTGATCAAGAGTAGTTTTAAATGATTTACGAGGTTTTCAGTATTTTAATCGTGATCCATGTCGTTTTAAATAGAGACTTGTAAACAAATTGAAGGGCTCGGGGCAAGGACGTGATAAGCCACACTTTTGAAATTGAACATTTTTTGTTCTAAATGCTGCTTTGATAATTGAAATAAGCATGACAATGGATTATGTCACTGTCAGAAAAACGAATCTGATTTTAGTATTGCAGAATATAGAATGTATAGTAGTATCTATAAAAAATGTTTGCAGAATTTTTCAAAAGTTGGAAATTGGCCTGCCGGAAAAAAAAAAACTCATGTGGCATATCACATTCTTGCCCCGAGCCCTTCAATTCTACTTAACTCTGAATCCTGCTTGTTACAACATAAGCCTCAAGCTTTATTTGAAGTTTACACACATTGAGTGGCAACATAACAATATGTACTACAACTTGAACTTCACATTTTGTTAGTTCAGAATTTAATTTGGGCCGTGGTAGTCCGATCGGTAGAGTGTCGGATTCGGGGCCGGAGGGTCCTGGGTTCGAACCTCGTTGGTCGAAGACCCCACCGTCGTCATTAAAGGTGACTGGGCGACGTTAAATATGCTCGTGGTCTCAATGTCCTCCAAGTGAAACGATACCTCTGGGGATGCTAGCACCAGGTAGCTATTAGCTCCTGGACTAGTTCTAAATTCTCATTAACTGTTCGATCCGGTGATGGTGCTGCCATCTATCGGTATATAAAATAATGGAGGCAAGGCACTTAGTATGCAGTCCTCGACATAAATACAGTTGTAGGCAGTTGTGACTCTGAATAGGATAGAATTTAATTTATTCGTTTACGGTGTAGTACCCGTGGAAGGTTTAACTTGTGGTACTTCCGAGTCTTACTGCCTATAACGGTTACTTTTTAAAGTAAATTTCCTGCTGTATATTCTGTTGCATTTCATTACTAAGCTCTTCTGTTTTAAGTTATTACATATCGTATAGAATGAATATTATTAGTTCCCGACATCCTGAAAAGCGCGCAATAAAACACAGCAAATCGATTGCTTCTGCTGTTGCATTTAATCTAAATAATGAACCAACCCTTTGACTGCGGTGGCCTGGAATTTGTCAACAAACCATCCATCAGATATCGCAATCTGCAATAATATTATGGATTTGAAAGTAACTTGAAGGTAAGTTTCAAGAATTACTGTAATTCTACATTTCCTCTTCTGTTACCCAATGTTCAATGTGATTGAATGCGGCAAATTTTTACTTGATGTTCATGTGTGATGAATCTTTGAGGTTTTCCGCGAAGCATTACCTTTTGCAGACGGTATCACAACAAAAGCGTTGGTAGTTATTTTCTGGTAATTGAGAGGTTTTAAATAGAAAATTCGATGGAAAGAAGCAACGTGTTTATTCTTACCTAAGCTTTAAAAATTGACAGTTTTCTTCAAAAACTTTTGTTGTGAATCTTGGAATCTTAGGAATGGATAGTAAAACTTTTACTTAGCATTTCTGTCTACTAAATGAAAAAAAAAAAGAATATGATTTTAATATGTATTGATGATCTTATAGATTGAAAAAAACACACGGAAAAAGCTATATTGTATTGCTTTTGTCGAGCCCCTTTATCCACAAGCTCTTTTTTTTTTTTTGCATTGTAGAAAGGGTTCATGTAAACACGAAACACATGTCTGCAATTCATATTTCTGTTTGCGCCGTTTTTAAAGTTGTTTACATTTGCAGCTTATCACGCAAATGTGCATATTTCATTTGTTTATCATTCTAGATAACATGGTAATGCATACTTTAAAAAACCCTAATATTTCATGAGTATAGTCTATAATGATGCTTATGAAACAACTATGAAATGAGGAAGTGAGAAGCAAAGGGATGTAAGTGGCAAAATTAAAATTTTGGAGATAACTAGTTAAAATAGCAGCAGAACCTCTGCTCTGTCTTGGGGCAAGAGATAGTACTATAGGCAGCCCTGGTAGGTGCTGCTGTACAGCATGATTTAGAAAAAACATTCAATGAAAGACTACGTAGCACGTTATATTTAAACGCATTTTACTCATAACTTGAAAATGTCCACTTGCATTCCTTTGCTTCTCACTACCTGAAATTATAAATCTATTTTCTTCAGAATAAAAGAGGCTATTAGTTGAGACATTGTCATAAAATAAAAGCTAAATTTGGAATAAATATCAACAAATGTTCTTTTTTCCCCCTAAAATGAGCTTTTGAGCACATTTGTTCATATTCCCAGAGCATAAGTTTTTTAATAAAAAGTTTACCCTAATAAATTAACTATAAATCAACGTAAAAATATTTTATAAATTTAAACTTTTTTAACGTAAAATTAGAATTTTCGGGACAATTAAAAATGTAGAAAAAAACGAAAATATTTTTATGGTGTATTCCCTTTTTTGTTCATTTTTTTTTAACCTACGTTTAGTTGAAAATTAGATGTAGAGCAGTGAAGAAATATTAAGGCGGTCTGAATTTTGTAAAATATTGAATACTTCTGTTAAATATTTAATTATTATTTATCTACATGGTACAAGCTCAGTCTAAAAATATATACCTGCACTTTATTTTCACAATATGAGGAAAAAAAGAGTTGAACTATTAGTAAACTCATGAAATAAATTCGTAATTTCGACTTTATAGTTGAAAATGTTGTACTTAAAAATGATTTGCTCAAATCAGCGCTTTTTTCCAGCGTACACTGTCGGAAAATGTTCATGGGCATGAATTATTCAAAACTTTTTTCAATATGATTCGATCGGTTAGTTCTTCCATGAACGAAGAAAATATCACATGTTTGTATTTTTTTAAATGAGAATTTTTAAATGTATTTTTTTTGGGGGGGGGGGATGGGGGGAGCCCTGCTAAACACTATGTCCTGATAGCAAAAAAAATTAGAGATATTTTCAGGCAAAAAACGTGGTACCAGCTACATTTTTTCTTCAAATGCACTGCTTAACTCCTAATATTTTAGGATAAATTTAAGCTTTTTAATTTTTGAACCTCATTTGAACTACTTCCACGGCTAATTTTATTCACATATTTAAAATAATTTTCTCTTATTTCATAAATGCCGGAAACCTAAGACAGATGTGAAATGTTTTGGTATCCACTGATTCAACTATAGATAAAATCAATCACATTAAATCCTCTTTGTAGCGAAGATAATGTATTTTAATTTTTTTCACACCAAGTACTTTCTTAGATTTGAAAACTGTGTGACTTCAGTTGACTTGCCTTATTAACAGTTATGCTCTTTTCAATTTGCTTTCTTATCAAAAGAACGTAATAGTTTTTTTTTTCTATTCATGTATGTGCATAGAGCATTGGTTGGGGTGACGTGAGAGGAGGTGGTATTTATTTTTTATCCTAGCGTGATAAGGTACATAATGACAGAGCGTAAACCTTTTTTTCGTTTTTGTCTTTGCTCTAGAGCGGAAAAGTTGAGTACTGGTGGGAATGTTACCTGTGCAAAATATCCGAGAATAACAAAACTATCTTCCACCTCCGTTTCGCAAGTGGTTTTACTGTCATTCCATGTCAAATCAACCAAAAAAAAAAAAAAATCTCTCAACTTTTCCATATTAGATTTTAATGAAACTTTCAGAAATCTTACTTTTTGACATCTCGCTGCTAGTGCCGCTTGCACTAGCGGCACTTAAATTTCACCTGTGTGTGTGGGGGGTGGGGTATACCTTATGTTTGTATGTATCACCACACTAAAATTAGAGGTATGGCAAAAGACAAAAAAAAATGGATTCTGAGAAGTGATTCCTCACCACACGCGGGAGCGTAGAGAGGGTTTGAGGCTCAACCACATGCATACAAATGAAGGGCTACGGGTGAAGAATGATCACAGTTCACCACACCAAAAATATTAAGTACACTTGAACCTCGTTTATCCTAATCTTTGGATCATCCGGATCGAATTTGAAACTTTAAAAAAAATTAAACTTATGTTCACATACATATTTTTAAATTATGATAGAGCAAATATTCGCTTATTTTCTTTAAATGTACAGCTCCTGCTATGGTGATGTAACAAACACCACTGCTGCTGAACTATAACAATAAAGTGTTAGATTGACCGTGCTTTGTTCAAACAACGTACGTGTTTGAACCAGAAGACAATGGACCATTTCATTAAGAAATTATGGGAAAAACTGTTGAGATTTTTTTTCTTTTTTTGTCTTCTAAAAATTTTTATTCAATTTAGCTGAGACATAGTTTTTAATCAGAATGAACGAAAAGGCTTTGCTTATTACCCATATTGCTCATATTACTCGGATTATCCGGATTTTTGATCATCCGGATTACCTCCGGATAAACGAGTGTACTGTATTGCGTTTTTTGCGTTTGTTCTTGCCGGTTAATCCCAATGTTTTCTTTGTTATAACTCATTAACCGTCATATTACAGATAAATAATGTCCATAATAGTTGATCAGTTCCCATGCTACCCTGAGTTTGGCAGAGAAATAGACTTAGATCGCTAGTCCCCGTGTCCCTTGAAATATTTTGAATTATTTGTACTATTAATACTTTTTTCGTCATTTATGCTTATAGTTTAAAAAACAAATAAATAAAATATTTGATTAATTTAAACCACCATGTATATTTCACCGCCGAGTTTACTTCTATTCGAGCTAAAAAATAGTAATAATACACAAAACTTGATTTTATTAAGCATGTACTGAGATGACTAAGTAGGTTTTATTGATTTTATTTTTCTATATTATATGAAATCTCGATAGGAGGAAAGCCTTCATTTATGAAGGTGTTTGAATAAATATAACATAATTTGACGTGGAAATAAAATACGTTGACATTTTATCCGAGCAAACGCATAAAAAAGCATTATTCATCGTACCTAAACACTTCAAATCACATTGATTGAATACATTTATTGCTTTTCCTCACACCTGCGCTGGTCTCATATTTTATGAATTGTCTTTTGCAGCTGATATGCGTGATGCGATTGAAAGTAAGCGGACATGGGATCTAGACACGTTTAACCGCAAACCGAATTCATATTTTATGTCTTTTACTTTTTATTAAGCAAACAGCTATTAAATGTGCGAAATCAAGTACCTTGTTAGGCTGGTCACACAAAAGTGAACATGTTCAGTTTATTTAAAATTATCTTTGTAGGAGGTTTCTTAAAATTCCGTGTTTTATAGTTTAGGTGCAGGTAAAAGGTGTTCTTTTTCGGATGAGTGTTTGTTGGAACAGCTTTTTAATGGCTTATAAAGCGGATTAGTTTAAGTTGCTGGAAAAATCTTTAATCCTCATAAGCTCGTGTGTGTTTTGCATTTTAAAACTTGTTTTTAATGACGTTAATTAAAAGTTGATGCTTAAACGAGAAAAAATACCCATAGCCCGACTTTTACTAAGCTATTCTTGATATTTCATGAAACAGCATTAAAATTCAACACATGTTGTTCACTGAAAGTCTGCGGCAAAAAATTTGCCGTTGTTGCAATCAATAGGAAACCAGTATTAGGTATATACCTCGGTTAAGTATTGCTTTCAGCGTTTCATCCTTACACGTAGATAGTTTGCCCAAAACTTGAAACGAGTGTTATTCCCTATTGACACTTTTATAAAGCAAATATCAACGAACTAACTTAAATTAGGCAGTTGGGAAATCAGATAGAATCCGTTTGCATTGAAGCCTACAAAAATATCCAGATCAACCTTTAGATTGTATTAGACTACCGGGCTTTCCACCTGGTAAGGAATAGGCCGAAATTCGTACCCCTATTTCAAGGGAAAAGGGAAAAGTTTAGAAAAAAATCAGGTTGCAATTTAAGCTTAACAGCTCAGTTGATGGAAATCGCAAGAACAAAATATCTGGTTCCTAGCGATGCTTTTTTTTTTCTTATTGGGACATTTTCTTCTTTCATTGTCTGGATGACTCTACACCAAAGTGGTATAATATGTGGTACATCCACTTTAATACCGCCATAAGTGCACCTTTTTGATTTATGATTTTTTGATGATGTTGATACGTGCAAGTATATTGGAGTTGGACTTTGAAATGAAGTACAAGCCACCACTGATTAAGGGATCTCAGTGGCCCTAAAATGTAAACGCGACACGACAAAAACCCTTTATTTAAAAGCTTTTAACAATTTATCTATACATGCCTGGATTAAAATTTTGTCTTTAAATGAAAGCTGAAAATCTGAGAAAAATATCGGATGTAGCATACATTTAAGCAGCACAATTTTACTATATAGGAAAAAACAATAATAAAATTTACTGATTTCTCTTGCTCGAAAAATAGCATGTAACAGCACGAAATATCTTACTGTAAAAAGCATGTTTCATTCTAATATTTTTAAAGTATCACCACATACTTCCCTTAGTGCATGAACCTAAACTTTTTTTTCTTACATTTATTTTTTAAAAATATATGTCAACATTTAAGGTGAAGATATTTTTTAAAATTGACTTTGGGGGGGGGGGGGGGTATTTAACTGAAATTGAAGTTTAGGTCATAAAGATAAGCCAGACGAACATATGTGTCAAGACTTATAAAATATATATATAAAAAAACTTTATGCGATATCATGTGCGCAAAATGAAACCATAGTTCTGAGAAAAAGACGTTTCAACATTTGGTGTTGACAGAAATATAAATAGGGAGAGTTTACATTTTCTTACGAGAGCTCAAAAGTTTTTTGCGTATGGTAATAAATAACATGAAGTCCAGTTGCTGAGTGGTAGCACTTCACGCTACCAGACCACCGACCCGGGTTCCATCCGCGGATCGGGCATGGTCGACGCAACCGTTCATCACTTCAGTGGGTCGATAAAAGGAGTGCAAGCGTGCTTGGGAACTAAATCCTGGGGGTTCCACGTTAGGTTGAAAACCTAACCGGAGCATCTGCCTAGCACCCTAGAGTCATTGATCTTGAAAACTTATACGGGCACAGTAGGTCGTGGACCCCATGGGCTGTCGTGCCACTACTGGGTTTGTTTTTTTAATAAATAAAGTATCAAGTTGTTAAGAATTAAATTATGAATAACATATATTTTTTCCAGAAAATCAAAACTTTTTACGGTTAAATGTAGCCCCCTTAAGTTTAATATTATAACGTATTTTCAGACATTTGAAATTCAGCCTAGTATTCATATTAGCACAGTGATACCAACATAAAATCAAAAATTTAAAATGTGCCCTTATGGTGGTATTGAACTCGATGAGCAACACATACATAGTACAACCAACGTTTTGGGTCTGAGTAAATCTTAAATAATAAGCTGGCATTTAATGTTACTTATTAAGGACCTGCGGCGGAGTGTCATTACAAAATGCTATTTTGCAGAGCTAAACAATTTAAAAAAAAAAAATCATTTTTGTAAAATTCAGAAATCCTAAAACTTTAAATTTGTCATTGGACTCGAAAAACCTGCTTATAAGCATCCGAAAATGAATAATTTGCATAACATTAAAATAAACCATTTCATACCGAGATGGAAAGTGAGATTATGAAGCACTGTCTTCACAGGAGAATTTCCCCCCGAGGCAAAAGATAAAACTTCGCATTCATCTTTTTGTTCGTGTTAGTTTTGCTTCGAAGATGTTTCAGCAACCTCAAAACTGCTGTATGCTGTTACTTTTGATTTTTAATTTTTGTATTACATTAATTTGCTTGACTCGTTTTTCATTCCGAGAATAACGAAAAATACCATTTAATGTAGTAAACTCAACAGATATATATATATATATATATATATATATATATATATATATATATATATATATATATATATATATATATATATATATATTCCTCTTGAGTTGAAATTATATATATATAATTTCAACTCATTGGTGATTAGGAATTAGATATTTTCTACCACAAGAGTCCATTAAAATAGAAGTATTAGGTGATGAATTTATTAGTAACACATATATGATTAAATTTTATAGAATGTACCGCTTTCAGCATAATATTAGCATCGAAGCAATGTATTGCAATTAACATTGTGAAATGTTGCTTTTTTTAATTTTAGATAAATTAATCTTATTTACTTTTTAGGTACGAAAAACAAAACTAAGTTTTCATTATGTGGTAAGCAAAAAACCGGAAAAAGCATGCGCAAAGCGCATTTTTAAATTTCTGTTTTCATTTAGATTGCCAGTGCGTAAATTTAAAAATTATTATAATCAACAATACTGTCTTCTCATTAACGTATATACTGTTTTTAAAACTTCTCTCTGCTCTCATAATTGCATTTGCGCTGTGTGTGGGGAGTACAAAAAACATCAATCTATTTATAGAAAACTTTACAGAAATTTGTCCTTCGTTACACATTTGTTCCGAAGCATTATCTTTAACTTCCATTTTAATAACATAAATAAGTAACAGAAGTTAAAAGGAATTTTAAAAATGTGCCACTAAAAACTAAACAAATAACATGGCATAAAAACTAGTGCGGAATGTTTTAAGTCTGAATATTTGCACGTTTTTTGCAATTTTATAAAGACAAAAGTTGTTACAACTTACAGTACCACGTCCTCATTAATCCCTGCGTGTATTCAGGGTTTTAGTCCTCATAACGTATATTTTATAACATTTCTGTCACTGAAAATGATTTTATTTGTACTGACTTCTTTCCAAAGAAACAACGAATAATCTAGAAATTTAAATGTGCTCCTCATTCCGTTTCGAAGTTATCTATAACTACCGTTTCTATAACATAACAATGTAGAGAAAGTGCCAGAAAATAAAAAACGTGCCATTGAAAACTTAAACAAATCCATTAAATTACCTTGCATTAACACTATCAAATACAAAAAGCAAACTTTAAATCTGAATTATCATATCGCCTGCGGTTTTGATTGTCTGTGGGCTCGACACCTCTGCAACTGATATCAAGCAAGGACTACGATTGTATTTGCTGTTACACATGATTTACGATGTTCACCAACTGTGACAAACCGAGCTATCTGCCTTGTAGGCAAGCAGATAGTTCGGTCAAACTACTGTGATATCAACCATCATGCAAGTAATTACTGATGGGACGAGTTATTTGTCATGTTTCAATTTCTGAACACGTCTCATAGAGACACAGGGAGATTATTTAGCTCGTTTCGTCTGAGGCTTTTAAACCTGCATTTGCTCGGTGAAAATTGAAATGTTTTATTCATTTGCGTATAAAGTGTAACGCAATATGTTGCTAAATGAAATCATATAAAAAGTATACAGCGTAACTTTAGCGGAGTAGCTAAGAATTCTAAATGAGTTTTTGATTTTGTACAAGGGTTTTATCTGCTAACTAACTTTATGTGGCATCATAATATCTTAAATATGTGTTTTCAAACTATACAAAATATTTTTCTAGATTTCTACAATCTCTAAGTTATCGTAATAGATGAAAAATAAGATGCATACAAAGCTCGTATTTAACTAGAAGGAAACCAAAGAAACTTACATAAATGATTATTTTGATAATGCATCCAAGAGTTTGCATATAAACAACCTATACTCAGCTAGGGACCTTGTTACAGTTTTGGTACTTCTGATTGGGTAGGAGACGCAAATACGTCGGTCTTGTTTTTTTTTTTTTTTTTTTTTTTTTTTTTTCTCCTTATCCACAGAAAGTAAACAAACTTCGTTGCTCAAAAGTTTTTTAATTTACGTTTGAATGCTTTTAATCCCCTCTCCCTCGAATAATGTCTAGAGGATTTTGATTTGATATGAAGCAATAATTAGAGCAATCGAAACAAGTAAGGAGACGGATGACGTTATTATGGGGTAGCCAAACAGCAGTCTCCAGGGTTTTACGTGAGCTCCAACCATGTGAAGATTGTCTATATGCATCCACAAACTAGATACGCGTGTTTCGGGGTTACAAGGTACCTTTCTACAGTTAGAAGCTATATGAAAAGCACATACTTTAACTCATACAGCCTCTGGCGCGCAATTTAGACTATCTATATTAGCACTGCTTTCACCTGGTTAAGATTTAATTTATATTGTTTCATGAAAATATACTTTTAAACGAGTTCTTCTTTTTGTGCTGCTTTATTTTTTAGTGTTTCAAAAGTCTAAATAATGTTTAGATTGTGTTAGAAACGGGTTCCAACCAGTGGTGTTCCCATGGGGTACACTCCATATACGCCGTATATTCTCAAATATTTTTAAACATATAGCGTATACCCTCAAGCTTCATAAATTTTCATATTATGACATACTATGTATATGATCACGTACACATTTTGCGTAGTGGATTACTTGGAGTGTACCCTCAGAAAAATTGATGGGAACATCACTGCTTCCAACATTGATATTACTCGGAATGCTTTTTCTGCCAAACTTGCTCTAAACAAAAGACGTATTTCTTTATTAGTCGTACTAGAATGTAAATGCATAAAAAAATGGAAAATGTATACGAAAAATTCGTAGGATAAAGATAATTGTTTTAGAAGTTGACTTTTACCTCTATACAGAAACGGATTGTGATAACAACTTATTTGCACATTGAAAAATAGTTGATTGTAACCCCATAGACGTGCATGTGGTATCTTTTTGTAAATAGCTCCTGAATGGTGTTAGTAAAACATTAATTCTTATAGTAATTTCTGTCAATGGAAATGGAGGGAAAGCGTTAAGTCTTAAAGTATGGTTAAAATTTAAGATTTAAATGATGTCCGGAAGACAGTCAAGCGTTCGCAAAGGTTAAGTTTTTTGGTGGATTACAAGCAGTGGTTTTTATAGTTTTTCTCCTAGCAGCAAAGCTGTAAATCTTATCAGTTACGTGATCACCTTTCTAGGACGTGCATATTAATGAGCTGCAAGACGTACGTATTTGCCTGCAAAAAGTTAAACGATTAGTATTCTGGGCAGTAACTAATAAATTAACCTAACCCTTTATTTCTGTAATTCAGAAGAGCATATTTTAATAAATATTGTGAATGTTTTTGAAATGAAAAGAACATTTCTGAAAGATTTTTGTTTCTGACGATTTGCGGCTTTCTTCGATTTTATAAAGAATGAAATCGTTAAGCATGTATCCTTGAAGATGAAATGCTACATTAAAATATGAGATTTCGGGAATATGAATAAAAGGTAATTATTTATGTGATTATGATTTTTTATAATTAATCAGCTCAACAGCCGAATATTCTGCCGCAACCGACATCTTATTGAAAATGAAGTGAAATCTGTGTGTGTGTTCTTCATACAAATCCAGTCTAAATCCACAGTTTATAGCTAAATTTAAATTTTGAGTCATAAAATTGCTTTTTTCTGCACGTTGGCGGGAAATTTTGCACTATTTTCTTTTCTATCTGAGCCTAATTGTCGAGCATGTGTCATTTGCCACAACTTTTATTTTCGAGGTATAGACCGTGCAATGCAGCTAGGATCAAATAAAGCACTTAAAAGAAAAATTTGTAAGCGCCAAAATTAAAAATTTGGGATAACTAGTGTACAAATGTATTTTTCGAAACTCACATATCCTTCGGGGCAGGAGATGGTACCAATGGCTGCTGTACATTATGACTTTAACACACCGTCGGGCGCAACTGATCTATTAGGCACACCTCGAATTCTTTAGTTAGCCACGCCCCCTCAATAGCTCATGTATATTCACTTTTTTAAACTTATGTTACAATCGAAAATCATGAAAAACTGTTTTATTTCTCTTCTTTGGTGTTTGTAGTTGACAATTTTTTCGTAAGAAAATGTAAACATGCGTAGAAAAGATCAGTAGATCAAAGTGGGCATCCCAGGCTCAATGCGCCCGATCGTGTTCTACAACATATTGCACCCGAAGGAGTGTTAATCAACTATTTAGTGAAAGCATACATATGGTTTAAACTTTGCACCTGCTGAATCCACCTCCGAGTACATTTCTTTTGCTTCTCACTGAATCCAATTTTAACACCATTTTGTACTTTTCACAGCAAAGTGGGAAACTCACGTCACACAACATATTTTTTTTTCACCCAATACCGCAAATTTCATGGAGTCACACTTGGCAGATCATGCAGCATCAAGTTTTCACTCCCATGACTAACACGTTTTTTTCGTACAAGCTTCTTGATACAAAAATAAAGTAGAAGAAGAGTTACAAAAATGGTTTTAAAGATCAGTAATTAAAATATCTACCATATGAACTGAAGAGATAAAAATGAACAATGAGAGTGCGAACATTATTAAATGACTACTTCGAATGGAGGGAACAGATCTGGGATTTCCGGGGGATCTTGTCTTATGTAAATTACATAGTTTTATCAAATTGGTAAGTTGAATAACTTAAAAATTTATTCTTGAAGGTCACAAGTTAAGCTTGTGTCATCCAAGTGCTTGCTTCAGAAATGAATATTAAAAATATTTTGAAAATACTCGCTCTGGTAATAGGAACACACTGTAAAAAATACCCGTAATTTCAACTGGTTTTTCCCGTAGATTTGACGGTTTAAACCCGTTTCGTTGACAAAACGGTTTTTCCCCGTTCTACGCTTCAGCTATGAACGGTTTAAAACCGTAAATTTGTCCTTGTATGGTAAAAGACCGTTATGTTGACGGGTATTCTCCGCAATTTTAACGGTTTTGCCCAAATAACCCAGATGTCGGTAAAAAAAACCGTAAATTTTACGGATTTTTTTTACAGTGTATACAGTCGAACACGTTTGCAACGAGTGCTGATTTAATAACGACCCAGATTTAAGGGGGGAGTCAAAAATATTTCGCTGGAGTAGTATTAATAACAATGTTATGTCTATAGAAGCTTAACACGGTTTTAACAGTAGACCTTGATTATAACAAGCAATGTTTTAGTGAATCATAAAAACATCGATTGATTTTTCATTTTTCCACCTCAGCTAATCCATCTTGGGGAAAACTCGTTACGTATACGACTTAGAAAAACTATCATGATTTCCGACATATCTACTCCTGCGGATATTGGTGCTGAAGTTCAAGCTGAAGCAAATGAAAAAAATATTAAAAAATACAGTCGAGCTCGCTTATTGGAAAATCGGTTAAAAGAATAACCCGCTTAATGTAATACATTTTCAATGTACAGAACCGCGGTAATTTGTTATTTTGATTCCGGATAATGGAATATCCCGTGTATTAGAATCATTTTTTGTGGCAAATTGGCTGTTGCGTTAAGCTGGCTCGACTTAATATGGATGATAACGACGTTTGTGAAGAATAACGAATTTAAAGCAAATCATAAAATATTTTTAGTGTTGTACAAAAATGTCGAGCAGGATACCAGATTCACGAACCTGTTTTTAAGAGCACTCTATTACGAGCAACTTTATCCCGATTCCTTCGCTCTCGTTATAAGAGAGTTCGACTGTATTAAATTTTTACCGACTGTTCTAGTTACGAAAGCACGCTCTAAAACTGAACAAAATAGCAATTTAATAATTTTTGTTTTATAATGAAATACTCCCGATTATTTACATACGTAGAGCTTAGTTTAACCTTTAAAAAATTCGTTAGGCTTGTTGTTTTTATCAATGTTTAAATCTGAAGGAAAAAAAGTGAAATGAAAAGAAAGGAAAAAACACTACACGCTGTTCGTTCGGAATCCAGCAAATAATATAAAAAATAAATAAAACAGTTGTGAGCCCCAGCCAAGGGCGGATTCAAGGGAGGGTCAAAGCGTCAGCTGACCCTCCTGTGACAAGATTTTTTTTATGACTATTAGACTACTTAAAATTTTTAGATCCGGAAAAATAGTACATGTAATCAATGTTAACTATTTTTTTACTTCGTTCTGCAAGGTATTTCTACTCAGCACTTCATCCGATTCCGAGTCACAACTGACTACAATTGTATTTATGTCGAGGACTGCATACTAATTGCCTTGCCTCCATTATTTTTTATACTGATAAATGGCAGCACCATCACCAGATCGAACAGTTAATGAGAATTTAGAACTGGTCCAGGAGCTAATAGCTACCTGGTGCTAGCACCCCCAGAGGTATCGTTTCACTTGGAGGACATTGAGACCACGAGCATATTTAACGTCGCCCAGTCCCCTTTAATGACGACGGTGGGTCTTCGACCATCGAGGTTCGAACTCAGGACCCTCCGGTCCCGAATCCGACACTCTACCGATCGGGCTACCACGGCCCCTCAGCACTTCATAATTCAAAGGATTGACTGATGGGTTCGTTTACTAACATAATGGCACAAGTTGCGCCACTGAAAAATTAGAGGGGGGGGATTCGAAAGTGTTTTGATCTCATTTGGGGAGCAGGGGTCTGTGCATATGATGGGGTGCACCATCACCCATGGGGGGCGGGGATGGACACCCATGCTTAACAAGTTGACCCCCCTTTCTAAAACTTCTCGATAAACCCCTAGCCCCAGCTGCAGAATGCTATTGGTTATTGCGTACTGTAAAAGCACGTATTTTCACGAGGCTTTAATTTTCGCAATCCAGTTGTAGAGACGAAAACTTCGTAATATTTTTTGTGGTTGATTTTTCAACCTTTGACACTGTTCATGTAAAATTCGCGATATTTGCAGCACGCGAAATCACTGATATTTTCATTTTCGCAAAATTTACTGCTGGCGAAAATAAATGCTTTTACATTACAACTGAAATAAATGCACGAGGGTATTTTTTAATGTGACAACAAAATAGTATTGTTTAATGAAATGTCATTTTACGGAAAAAACTGCAATTATAAATCTGCACTGTTGACCCGCACATTTTTTCAAAAGAACTAAAATGTAAGAATTTAATAAATAGGTTTGTGCAAACGCGTAAAAGATAGAAAAGCTTTGTTATGTATGCTAAACGTTGCAAAATAAAATAATAAATGCAGATATGTGTTTTGGAGATAAAATGCCTTTTCTTCGAAATAAAGCGAGGGTATGGAGAAAAAACATTCAATAAAAGCTTTAAAATATTAATAAAGTTAGAAATAGGTAGATGCCATCAATAAGCCAGCTACAAATATTTGCATTGACTCATGCTCAAAAGGAAAGATATAACACCTTGCATTTGAGAAGATTTTGAACTTGTTTTGAAAAACTGTAAAATATTTCCGATGTCTCGTTTTCTGCAGGATCAAATTTTGAAGAAGGATCAAATATTGAATCAAACGAACATTTAAAAAAAATCATCAAAAACGACCACCTTGCTTGCATTCAAAAATGCTTTTTAATAACTTATTTAAGTAAGGAACTGAACCATGAAACAGTTTTACTGCACTTTTCTTCAGCAGAAAAACCTTCTAGCTAACATCTAAAAATGAATATTGCTATTACCATAATTTGGCATCATTAAATTGGTACCAAATAAAACTTTAACGAACGAAACTTACAACTGAACTTCTTTCAAATGCTGCGTACGGGACTAACCCGGAGTCGTTTTTTTTTTCTTCCATTGGCAAGTATATTTAGAGACACGAAACAACTAGCTCTAGCCAATAGGATTTATTAATTTCTTCGACCATTTTTTATCTTGTATTTTTCTGTGCTCTTCAGTTTGCTTTAAACGTTGAGGTCGTAAAGTTTTACGTTTAAAAATTGATATCTACCGCACACTTTTATGAGGTTATTTTTTATGAGTTCTGGGTGTCTTTGAATGCAATATTATTTTTTTTGTTACTGCAGGCGAGTGAATTAATTTTACTCGATATCTGTCACATTCTGGAAAATTGATATTGCAGAAAACAGACTGCAGTGGCAAAATAATTCTTAAATGTAATTTTTAATAGGGACGTAAACACGTAGGGTCGAGAACTATTCTTCAAATTTGACAAAATAAGTTTTAAACTTAAACGTAAAACTAACTAAACAAAGCATAGCTAACAGCTGAGTCTTTGTTACCAAGTTCAGTGACCTAAATTTAAGTGATTATTCTGATATATAAAGTTTATTATCTATAGGCCGATGAGCACAACTAAATTATGAATTATTTTAACTTGGATATGGAGGAGTTTTACTACATTACTAATATTAGATTATTTAAAAAAAAATGTTTTATGCTTAAATAGATAATATTTTTTTTTGTTCTAAGACTTCATTTTGTTTAATTAAAACCAGTTACTTTGCCTGAAACATGCTATAACTATTACGGCTTTCAATTGCACAATAGAGTTACAGGATTTATTGAATTAATTACTTAATGCATTCGTCCGTCCAAGACTTTTACAGCTTACAATATCCCAGGTTGAACCGGTCTATAAGCTCGAAGTTTTAAGATGTATTCATTATTTAATTAATATCTTCAAATTTTGAAAGTGCAGAATATTAGCTAAGAGTAGCTTTGTGTGGCTTAGAAAAGCATGAACTATGCATACATAAGTGAAAATGATGATAAAAGGTTTCTTAATATACTCTCCCCCACATCATTCTTTCAAACGTTGTCTGTAAGCCGAAAATAGTAGGGAGAGGTAATAGGAGCCCAGGGGCTCTGAAAATTTTCTCACCCAAAAATTTTTCCCGAGAACAAAATTTGTGTCGAAAACAGTATTGGGTGAATGTAAGGTAAATGAATTTTTTGCGTCCCAAAGAAAAAGTCATCTGTTTAGTTTAATATCCATTTTTTCACTATTTTTTTGTTTATAAAGATGAAGGCCAGAAGATGTTTGAACTTTTTTTTTTCGTCGTTTTATCGGCAACAGGAGAAAATATGCTGTCGGGGGGTGACACTATTGGCAGAAAAACTGCCAGAGGGGTGACCCCAGAGAAGGGACAAAATCACACGTAACCTATTAAAGCACTTTTACGCACTTTTTTATGTATTTTTTTACCAGAACTTAAACGTAATACGTGATGTCTACATACAATAAACGTTGCATTGTACAAATGTACATCTAGGTAACGATAAAATTTAAAAAATATATTAAAACCAGGACTAAATGCAGCAGCGACTGGCACAAGCATTCTTTATGGCAGTGCAATGAGAACTGAAGCAATAATATTTAAATTTTGCTCGACGCTGTTTGCTTTCTTTTTATTTTAACCTGTATTATGCTGGTTATTTGTTGTCAAGGGTATCCTTTAGCAGTTTTAATGCTAGATAAGTTTTTTAATTTTGCCAGTTGAGGGTGACTTTATTATTTTATGGCATGGAAATAAATAGGTTTTTGTATATTAATAAACATTTTTACCATGATTTTAATAAAATAGGTTTTGATGTTCATTTCGGTGTATGATTATGGTAAAAGCTACGGTGCCAGGAGGTCATTTAAAAAAGAGCATTGAACGTGTTTCTTTAGAAAGTAGAAAAAAGGCAAGCCAGGGTACTATTTTCAGGTATTTATGCTAAAATGAAGCAGTTACCAAGAATTAAATGTGTGGCCGAAATAAAGACATGAGGCAGTGAAAAGCAAAAGTATGTAAGTGGACATTTTAAAGTTTTGAGTAAAACGCGTTTAAAGATAACGTCCTAGGTAGACTTTCAGCTATTAGTACTATCTCTTGTCCCAAGGCAGAGGAGAGGTTCCCCTATTATTTGTACTGGTTATCTCCAAATTTTTAATTTTGTCACTTACATCCCTTTGCTTCTCACTGCCTCATATTGTTTATTAATTAAGCATACGATAACAATAATACAATTAGTTTCACCTAACAAAATTCTATGTGCCATTGGAATTCAAGTAGCGTATACTCACAAATTTCCTGCCAAACATCAAAAATTGGAGGAAAATCGTCTTGCGTATTATTATTTTAAGATTTTCGTCAAAAACTCCGCAAAGTTCCAAAACTTGTCACTAATCGAATTATAAAATTTGTACATATTCTACACTTGCAAAATGACTTCCGAGAACATAAATGCAAAGTATACTGCACTTTTTTGAGATTACATTACCGGAAATGCGATTGAACTTTTAAACAAGACGTTTGTGTATCTATATTAACTTGTTTTTCACCAGCTAACACATCACATTGATTTTTAAACGTTGATTTTTACTTCTCTTATTGCAGTTTATTTAACATGTTTTTACAGTTTGAAATGGTTATATAGGGTTTATAATTTCTAAGAAGCTTTTAACGGCGGTAGAGATTACAGACAGACAACAGTGACCAAAAAAAAATTTTTCGATCTCAAAGGAATATGTTTAACTTTTATTTTTAAATTTTATTTCAGTAAATCCCATATTTTTGGTTTTTAAAAAGCATTTCAATTATTCTTTTTCATAAAATGCAGTTTACTTCATTCTGGTTTATTTTAGCTTTCTTCTCTCCCTTGAATTATTTATCTCTTCATTATTAATTAAAAAAATTTTTACTTATTTCTTTTCAATGCGAAAAGGCTTGAAATACGAGGACATATTGTATTATTTTGAATCCTGCTTTACATCTGTACAAATCTGATTATTGGAAAAAATAAAGTTCTATTGTAAGGTGATGCCAAGGTCCAGGTAAAATGTGGTGGCCCCTCTCACCAGAAAATCCGCACATTTTCAAAGTCAAAAAGAGAGGGAAAGAAAGAAATCTACCTTGTTTTGGTGTCCCTAAAATTGTGTTGCTGCGGTCCACGGACTTGTAGGGCTGTGGTTTTTATCAGTGGTAGCTGCGACCTGTGCCCTCAACCGTCTATTAATATTTATAATTAATTTTAGCAACATGGCAAAATAGCTTGTTTGTTTAATAAGTTGAAATTCATTTAGTGTCAATAAGTAAAACGGGTTTTCGTTTCCGCTGTTATTTTTAAATCATTATGCCTTTCTATATAATGGATGATATGTCTTCGGCGATACGAAACAATTTAAGTTACTTATTTATTTAGAAGTAATATCTATGCAATTCCACGGGTAACTGACTGACATTTTTGAAGCAAAACAATACATATTTTGTAACACTCAATGCGAAACATATGTTGTGCAAACGACCAGGGTAAAAACCCTGGAATATTGTATTTTAAGCTGAATTTATTGGTATAATTGAATTCTCGAAATACATTTTGGATGATTCTCAAAAATTTATTGAAAACATGGTAAGTGATTGACATTTTAAAAAGTGTGTCAGTCAGTTAACATGCTTTTAGCATTTTTTTTTCTTTTTAATCGTCCAAAATGTACTTTGAGATTTTAATAGTATCATTGAATTCAGCCTAAAAAATACAATATTCCACGGAAAATATTGCTTTTACAATGTATATTTTTGCCTTGAATATTACAACATAGGTATTTTTTGCTTCAAAATTGTCAGTCAGTTACCTATGGAATTGCCTACCTTCATTTATGTCTTAAAAATAGGAGAACGAACCAGGAAGTTAAATGAAGCAGTTTTCAATATTGTTCTGCTTTATTAATACGAAGGGGGAGGGAGAAGAGCTGAGTTCTATAAGTCTGTTTTTTAAAGAAAAAATATCCTGCAGAGATTAAGATAGATAACTCTCCTGACTTACCTGCTTTATCACTTATTTGGTAACCTTCAAACTAAAAAACTTTTATAAAACTTTTTGAAGCCATTTCATTCCTATAGCTTACAATTATAAACTGTAATATTTTTATTTGCAAGGATTTCTATTTGTAAGGAAAATTTAGGTTTGTTATTTCAAATGCCGATCATATTTATTCACATTATAATTTTGATCACGAAACAAGTGATAAGTCTTTCAAAAATAGCTGCACAACATAGTGGTGCAGAAGTGCGTTATCGGTATTTACTATTTACTAAGTTTGAAACTAGCTTCATTGACCAAAATTTTTTTCGTCTCCCCCCCCCCCCCCGTTCTTACAGTACTTTTACTTTCACAAAAATTAAAATTTCAACTCTGAAAACTAATTTATTGATATGTAAAATAAGTTTCTTTCAAAAACGATTTAAGTAAACAAAAAAGAAATATTATACTTTTTTAAATTTCTATATCTATATATTTTTTATCGGCAGATAACAGTCAGCAACTTAAGCATGACACCCACATAGCGGGCACCACAACAATAAGACTCGGGACTATTAAGGGGCCCTGTAGAAAAGTTCTGAATTGAAACTTTCAAACACCTAATGGCAAAAATGGGGCCAAGAAGGTTCCGTGGCACGATCTGGCAAAGAGGAACGGTAATAAATGCAAGGGTCATAAATTTAAAAATCCTAATTTTAAATTTTATTAAAATTTTAACATGAGGATACTATTAGGACATAAATTTTAATGTGAATCCTTATGAGAAATAGTTACTCTTAATTTATATATTTTATTAAATAAAGGACTTATTCGGGAAGTTGCACTATATGAGCAAGAGAAATTTTAAGAATTTTTTTTAAGAACATTTCCGTGCGAAGGCATCCAAGCCTTCCCTCTCCCTAACGTCACCTAAGGGGAGTTGTCAAAGTCAGACACTTTTTTTAACCTGACAACGGCCTTTTTCCATGAATAAGATATGCTGAAAGAAAGATTTTTAGCAGTGCTCTGCCACGCAAGTGCTACCTTAATACATATACTACGGTCCAGGATAGAAAATAATAAGCGTTCTTGTGAAAATATTGTTTTATAAAGATTCAAAGATGCAAATATGGGCTATTTATCATTTATTATACATAAATTCAAGGGCGTTTCAAAATATCCTTATCAAGAAATACAATAAAGTATCGTTTAAACGTCGATCAAGGGATTGGAGGGAAACGACGTATAAATGAAAACTACGTACAATCGAAACGTCACTTTAATTTTACAAGTTTAACCCAAGCAATGCAATTCTAGTCAAATGTAAGTTTTTAGGGTTCAATAAAGCTTTTTACGCAACTTTCAAAAATCAATTCTGTTACAGTTCTACGTTAAAAACAATTAGATTTTTAAAGAAAGTAATTATAAAAATGAAATAAATCTTATCTTTATTGCATAATCCATAAATACTTATTTTTTTAATGCTTATCTATTACTATTACATCCTGTGTGTGTGTCTTTAACCTTATCTTCTCCGGACTAGCAATGTCTACCAGCTCAATGCTGGTACCGTTGGATACAGGACATCCAGGGGAAGCCATTCCGCCCTACTTCATCCTTCTAAACTTTAAGGTAGCCGGACGTTCAGTCCTGAGGATTTTCCGAGGACATCCAGGGGCAAAAGGGTTAAAATCATCATCACCCGCCGCGCAGGGCTAATTGATCTCCTGCAGGTGCTGAACGGGGTTGACGAGCGAAGCGAGCTGGAGACGGAAAACTGCTTATCGTAATATGAATTGAATTCAGTTCATGAAATGTTATTTCATTGAGTTTTGAGAAAAAAATAGGCTTAAATTTTATAATTACAGTTTATCACGCCTTAAAGGAAGGAGGATTCATTTTAGCAATACCTGAACCTGGGAAATTTCTCTCCTCTAAAAACGGATCAGACAGAACATTTTCTAACTTTAGCAAGGCATAACCTATTTATTGTGTGATGCATAATTAATGCACTTTTGCACAAAACCAGAATAGGAATCAATCGGGATTTTATATAAACGATGTAACAGACGTATAATGGAGAGACGTAAAAACGATACTTTGCTGTATATTGTTGTGTCGGTTATTGCTGTAACAGGATTTTACTGTTGTTCCAAGTAATATTATCGATTTTTCAATAATTGTGTGTATCGTTTGACATCAACTTTAAATTGTTCATTTTAGTATATTCGATAACATTTCAAAGCAATTGCTATTTCCAAATTAACGGCCATCTTCATCCATCAATATTTAAATAACGTGCTGAAAATGTGTTAAATTCGGAATAAAATTATAAATATTGTGCATTGGTCATAATTTCGATTAAAACAATGTTTCGACAGATTCATACTTTCTCAAACCTAAACTAAAAAGCATATGTGTAAGCAATGCATGAGTTGCTTACAGAAGATCCTCATAATAGGTTTAAGCTGACTTTTGTGAAATCATGTTGAAAATATGTTTGACTCATGAATATAATCAATTCAGAAATATTATAACTCAAAGCCAAGGTCGCAGTCAACGATTTCGGGGGGGGGGGGGAAGGTAACTTCATTCCTTCCCCTTCTGTTATTTCAACTGTTTGATGCCCTAAATTCTCAAAATAACCTGATTTTTTTTATTCCCAATATAATGAGCGGTACACTGTTAGAACTACAGGAGCCGTTGAAAGGTCCTTTGGCACCCTGGGGTGAAAGCAAGGTGCATCCGGGTGAAAACGGAGGCTTGGAGATGTCCTTGCGGTTCTTTTGGCTCCTTTAAAAAAGGGTGCCCAACTGTCACGTGATCTGTCACATGATATTTATGATTTTTAATGGCGGCGTTCATGAAATGATAAAAGTCATCAGTTTCATGCATTTTGTATTATTACGTTTATTTTTCAAATTTATTCTTCGTGATTACAGTAGTAGATGCCTTCTTCTGACGACTCGATTTTACTAAAAGGAGCTTGTAACCCTGTAACCGCTGTTCCATGCTTGTTTACAAGTCAATTAAGTGAAACTGGACCGTTACTACTTCGCTGCTAAGTTTTTTTTGTTCTTATATTTATTTCACGTATGATTATTTTGTTTCGGTCGCTATTCTTTTGAGAGATGAGAAAATTATATAGTTTCGCTCACAATTCTGTAAATATCTTTGACTTTTTTTCGTTTTAATGAATCTACATCGCGTGTGCTGATACATATGTGCTGAATTTAAGGTGAAACATTTTTTGACTTTGAGATATTTACCCGCGTGATTTCATGCTGTCAATTGTTTCGAAAGCTGAATTGCATGTATTTTAATTTCGTTTCAAACTATTTGGGTCGTTGCACAGTCAGAGATGTTTTAAGAAAATTTTCTGCCTTGCGAACGATCCTATTGGTTTGAAGCGAGGATTCTCCTTGAACGAATGAAGTTGAAATTTCTGAAGATTTGTTTACTTCTCGTCAAAAAAGTTTTAAGACTAAACTTTAAGGCTTGTGTAGTAAATTAAATCTTGACTAACATGCTTCATTATAAATAATGATGTGAAACACCTCTTAGCTGCTGCATAGGTTATAAATTCAAATTTGGTAGGTTGTGGCAAATAGAAAAACATGCTTTGCTCTAGCAACGAAGCAATTGATATTTTTTGTATTCCCATTGACCAAAATTATGGAAGGATCCTGATTGAGGAAGCAGTCTTGAATTTACAGTCAAACCCTGACTTAAGGCCCACCCTTTAAAGCACCAATCCTATTATGCCACCATAATTGTGTCGCTTGTTATGACGCAGAACAATACCATGCTCCAAAAAAATGCTTTTTCAAAAAATTTTCTGATGTTTACAGTAAGTTGACAATTATTTAATTACAAATACTGATTATTCTCTTCTGTATCTATAGTGTAATAAGCACTCCCATTCAAGTTATTCAAAAGTAGAGTACTCCAAAATGTTTCCAGGCAAAAATGCTTTGTGGAGAGCTCGTTTGCAATAAACTTGTGGTCTACTCTCTACCGAAAAACACTATCAGTGGTTGAATAGGAAAGTGGGGCTTTGTTAACATGTGCCTGCATTTTTTACACCAGGGCTTAAATTTTACACAACCTTTACAATCCTTTTAGCTAAATGGGTTTATGGGATGAAATTACACCAGAAACTAGTCAATAGCTGGAGATATGGGGTTTAGTTGAAGGTGAAAAACAGTGCAGAGTAATGTTGAAATGAGAGATTCAGAATAACATCAACAAAGAGATTGTTTTGCAAAATCTTCCACAGTAAATAAATACATTGATGCCAAAAAATCAGTTTCAGCTTTTGAAAATATGGCTCTCGAGGAAATTATTAAGTTAGCGATTCCGATTCATCTGAAGGAGAACTTGAGAATGTAGAAGGGAATTTTAAGTCAGAAACTAAAACGAACGTCACATTTAGAAACTAACAAAATTGTTAAAGGAATATGCGACTGATAGAAAAATGTTGAACAGCCTTCTTGCATTAGAAAAGAACAGAGCTATCTTTTTTGAGCAAAAAAAAAAAAGTCAAACTGAAACTAAAAAATATTAATATTTTGGACCAGAAAACAGGTAGTTTAGATAAACTAATTAATGTTGGAGCCTGAAATCTATTAATTTTTTAAACTTAAAGAGGTAAAATCGTGCTTTAATTTTATCACATTTCTTAACATTATTTGTAATCTTACACTTTATATTCCGATATATTGCCAAAATCGATATAACGTCACCAAAAGATGGGATTTGACAGTGAAGTTATATCGGAGTTTTACTGTAAGTCTATCAAACAGTCATATTAACATGACAGACTGCAGGGTTTTGTCGAAGCAGAAAGTGGCTCAATCACATAGGCATGATCTTACAGCATTGTATCCCAAGATGTCACGAAATAGTGCTCAAAGAACTCCATAACTTGAAGGTGAAAATTCTGGTTTTTAAAAGCAAAAGCATTAGGCTCGTAGCTGAAACATTAGGAGTACAGTAGAATACCTTTATAACGCCGACCTGTATAACGCAATTGTCTATAAACCGCACTACTTTTCAAAAGTAAACAATAGGTTTTGAAGAAAAAAAATCTCTCTGGTTTGTCTTGCAAACATAAATATTGTTAGGTAAATTCAATTTTGAAACTGCTTTTCATCTTTTCATCTTAATTCAAAGCTTTTAAATAAAAATTAGTATTCACAGAAAAAAGAAAATACCAGATGGCTCTTGAAAAGGCAGCTGTTATGTTAACCGTGGAGCTAGCAGAAGTGCGGAATAATTCACTTTCTTTTGATTGTGAAACATATTTATTTGTGAATGACTAATGGTTTGTAATTAGTGCTTTAGGACTCGTTGCAGATAGAACTCATTCTGAAATGCTAATATTATAGATATATTCTGAATATTAGTTTCAAAATTTGAATTGACCTATATAATGCCAAAACCTGTATAACACAAAAGCTCTGGTCCCAAAGTGTGCGTTATAACGGTCTTCTACTGTATTATTTATTAATTGTGGGTACTAATAATACAATATATTCATTAGGTTTTTAGTTGTTGCTTTGTAGGAATTGAACATTTTTGTATTCTGTCACTTTTTTCTTACCTGGGTGCAATGTGCTGTCAGATAATAGTACCAGGCTTGATGGTGCACTGATTTGGTGCAAGTAAAAAACACCATAACAAGATTAAAAAATAACTTTATAAAGTGCACAAGAAAGATGTTGGGAAAAAAAACCATCGTCTAGCATGCATCATATACAGGGCCCTTGCTAGGGATTTCAAATTGTTAGCCAACAAATTAGTCAAATTTTAATTGTATTAGCCGAAGACCTAAATTTAGTTAATTTTAATTGTGAATTAAAAAAATTTCCAGAAAATTTCAATTGGAAAACAAAGGAGTAAGTTTATAAAATAGACAATGCAAGTGCTAATATTTTAAATATGCAGTATACACTAATATTTTACTAAGCACTTAATAACAATGCATACGACACGGAAATCCCAATTTGTTGTTTTTTTTCCTTGCAGATTTTCTAATTATAATTTTGAGGGTCGAGGGAAAAATATTTTTTCTATTTTTTATGAAAATTTCCGAAAATTTTCCATTTGCCAAGAATTATAGCAAATCAGCTTCTTTTGTTGAATTTACAATTTTATCACTTTTGGCGCAGTGGCGAATCTTTAGCGCGGGCCCTGACATTTGTAAGTAAGTTTTCATTTATTCTATAATTCTCCATACATTATTTTCTTAAAAATTACTGCAATGATGTACAACAACTTTGTTATATTCAGTTGGACTAAGCAGTGTAGAAATTTCTACATTGTGATGCATCGCCAACCTTACATGGCAGTGTCACAATACATCACAATGTAAGATTTTTTTTTTTTTTTTTGAAGATACAGTGAAATCTTGTCACAACAAATACCAATACAACTAAATATCGGTTTCAACAAAGGAAATTTTCTGTATATTTCATTTCCATTACTTTGCTCTAATTCAATTGCAGCGAAAATTCCGTTACAGTGAGCAAAATTTATGGTCCCTTAAAGTTCGTTGTAACGAGATTTCACTGTAAACTGCTTGTTTAAATTTTACAAAATATGTTCCAGATGGAAAAATATAAGTTATCCCAGATACTACAAACAGATTCTAACGCTAGCAGGAAGTTGCCAAAAAAAAAAAAAAACTGTTTAAAGGGATAAGATAGCTACAGGTGTTTTGGTATTACAATGAATCTATTTTCCTAATGCAAAAAGATGTGAGCAGTCTTTTAGCATTTAAAAAGGGGTTCATCAAAACACCAAAATATGTACATGCAATCTTAGTAGCTATTTTACACTTTAAGCGTCTTTTTTTTTCTTTTGTTGTTGTTGAATGATTATAAGATATGTATAAACTTTGTTCATCAATATTTTTTCTGTCAAGAGCTTAAAAAACTGCATTTCCTGCAAGTTTTGGGAAAAGTGAAGATCTTCGTTTGCTTATGATACTTCCATGAGAGATAACAAAACTTAAATTTTTGGTTGGGAAATTTTTTTAATTTGCTGAATTGTACTGCATAAGCTATGAGTATGAATTCATCTTATGAGAAGAGACATTAAACATCATTATTTTTTTTAAAGGTAAGTTCAAAAAGTAATCGTTAAATTTTATGAATCATCTGAAAAATATTGTGGAATAAGGGCATTTTTGTAGGTCACAGTAACCTCCCATCTGGGTGCCCCTGCTTCTACAGAATTTTGAAACAATTAAGATATTGAAACGGTAACGATTGTGGAATGGTGTCTGAATATTGGTGGTAGGATTTGTAGCCAGTGCTATATTGATGAATTGGTTTAGAGAAAAATTCTAATCTGATTTAAAGATGTAGGATGTACAACAGTTTTTTGCGATGCATTGCCCAACCCTAATATCCAGTAATATTCTATTGATATTAATTGAGATGCACAAAGTAAAAAAATATTCAGTTGAATACATGGTTAATTTTTTTAATCTGAAAAATTTAATTTTTATTTTATGCCAATTTGAAATATTTTGCAGTAAGATACCCAAGGCTAAGGCCCCCAGAACAAAATGTAATGTACCAAACAGCCTGATCATCACATCCTGAGACTGCAGTTTGGATCTTTTTAGAACTCCTCGGTCAGAATTGGTGAATAACTGAGCAGATGGCAGATATCATCTCAATTGAAGCTGAGAGTGCCTACAAACTGGTAGATAAAGTGAATTCACCAGCGAGTGTTCGCAGCATGGTATGGTTCGACTCGTGAGTTGAAGACAAAGTATGGGTATTTAGCAGTAAGTTACCACCTTTAAGCCAGGGCTAAGTCGGAACTGAATTGAGATGACATCCGAAACCAGCTCTGTTATTCACTATTCCTGACTGAGGAGTTCTAGTAAGAACGAAACTACAGTCTCAATATGTGATGACCGGGCTGTTGGGGTATATTGCATTCAATTGGAAGTAGTTTATCTAATTTGTGTCTTATGTGAAATTTAAATGCACTTCCATCAAAAATCCTAAATTTATTTTCCTTAAAAGCATAGTTATTAATTTAAAATAAATAAAAAATAAAATAAATTATTCAAAAAATAACTTAATGTAGTACAACTAATCTTGGCTATGTTTATCAGTAGAGACGTACCAAGTATTCGGTAACTGCTGGGTACTCGGCTTGTTCGGACAATTTGCCGAGTACTCAGTACTCGGGCAAATTTTGATCAGGTACTTGGCCAATACCGAGTAGTTGTAAAAAATTGAATAATGTTCAAAGCAGATGTTACAATTAATAAAAAAAATGCAAGCATATAAATAATATACTGCAATCATTTACAATTCAAATTCAAATTCTGAGAATAATGAAGTTTGTTATGCCTCAATGGAGTAAATCTTATATTTTAATGCCCCAAAGTTAAAGAAACTTAAATATTAAAAATGGGGCAAAAAGGCAAGTACAGAAAATATGAAATTTTTATATTAAATGGATTTTTGCCACTAACAAAATTATAAGAAGCATAAAAATACCCTTTCTTAAAAAATAAAACAATGTTAAAAGCACAAATGTGCAGGAACTCTGTATGCACGTGTTTTGGCATTACAAGGAATGCTTTTTATAATGCACAAAATGTGAGTTTATGGATTTAAAGACATCTGACAAAAGTCAGATTTTTTTATGTTCATTTGCTCACATTTTATGCACTAAAAAAGATGTTCCTTGTAATGCAGAAGAATGTGTCTGCAGTGCTCCTGCACATTTGTACTTTTAACATTGTTTCATTTGCTTAAAAAAATTATTTACATTTGTATGACTAGAAGTATAGATTGATATAATTTGTTTTAATTCACACTTGATAATCCTACCTTTTATGTATTTGTTTATTTTTACTTTAAAAAATAACTTATTTGTAAAATTATTGACACAAATAAAATCTTTTAAATAATACATAATTAAATTTCATCTGGAAGTTTGTTTTAAAAACTATTTTTTTTATATGGAGGTCTATACTACTATTCCAATGAGTTCACAATTTGTCAGGTGTGTGTCCGTGGTTCTTCTTAAAACATAATTGGAACTCGGTACTCGGCTGAGTTACGAAAGGCCGAGTACTCTGCTACTTGGCCAAAGTGCTACTCGGTACGTCTCTATTGATCAGAAATTCTGCATAAACTGATTAGTTTCTTTTCTGGGGATATAGGGTTTCATAACTGACAATCATGATAACTGGTTATGTTGTAAGGTATAATAACTATGTTTATGTTTTACAGCCTGTACATTGTAAATTTTCATCTTTTCACGAGGTTACTTTGGGACTGAGAAATTTTCAAAGTTAAAGGGCTGTAAGTTTTCAGCCTTATTTTGGCTTTGGTTGACAAAAACTAAACTTTACAAAGTGTTTAAATAGTATTAGTTACACTATCTTTTTTTAAAAAATTTCATAGCAGTTTAAAATAATATCATAATCTTTTACTTGTTAGTTAGAATGCATTGTTCTTAATTATCTATTTAATATATAATATTCTAGGATTGATCAGAGCTAAATAATGTAGATGCACGTGCGCACGTCCTGCGCGGATACTTCAACTGACGTGCGGATACATTGCCGCGGAGTTGCACGTCTTCCGATAATAGTAAAAGTTCATACTCTTTTCTTCTAATTCGTTTTAAATTTCTTTGATATTAAATTCGTTGATATTATTTATTTAGATTGTAAAAGATAGTTCCAGATCGTATATACACCCAAGCGTGTGGTGGATGTATTCGCTGCGGGCACGCGCATCTCGCGATAATTGTTCAAATTCTTATTTCTAATTTGTTTTAAAGTGATATTTAACTAATTTGTAAAAGTTATAAACGAATAGCATAAACGTAACAATAGCATAACGTATTCATAACTCTTGCTACTAAATTTGTTGCACTCGTTTTTGTCCATTCCCTCAACAGAGCATTTCCAAGAAGCAGCGAATTGCTAGTTTTTCCTTTGTTCTCAGAAATTTGGATATCATATTAATTTCTCGACTTGACAGACTAAGAAGAGAAAGGTCCCACCAATGTATTATCTGCAGTGGAGATATAATACCCAAAATTATGTGAGCTTACAAATGCAAAGATATCGCTAAAAGAAGCTTAGTTTTAAAATTTTGAAATTTAACTTAGGTCTTTGCATAAATAGGCTCATATATAATTGACATGAAAATTAGTTCCTTGTAACCTCAAAGCATATACCTGCAATTATTTGAAATTTTGTGCTTTATAACGTTGTTTTAGATAACAAATTTTTACAAAATGAAGAAATTTCTTGTGATTAATTTTTTTTTTGTAATCCGACCCCCCCCCCCCCCCCACATTTTTTTTAAAAAAACGTGTTAGACAATTATTAGCTTGCAGATACTTTTGAGTTGCGTGCGCAGATGCTTTATATTTTTATCTGACTCTGGGATTAATATAAACTCATTTCCTTTGTTGTTCCTAGTGTGGATCAGGCACCTATGGTACAATGGTTCGCAGTCATGTTTCCTACTGTTTTGAATTGGGATAAAGCACTGTTCCAATGTTACCCCCAATCAATGGGGTAAGATTAGGACAAATTTAGATTTTTTTAAATAAAATGTCACTATAACTAGAGTTATTCTTTTGCCATATCTTGTAAGAGGAATACTCAATTGACATATTAGTGATTATTTAGCTTTTTTCTTTGAAAATAAAAATAGGAACAGTTAAACTTTGAAAAATGTTCCAAAGTTATCCCATCCTACAGTACTTTTAATAAAAGTTAGCTTTTAATGCTTAACTTTATTTACCAATTCTGAAATACAAAAATCAAGTTGAACAGACAGAAAACAATTGTTACAACAAAACGATTAGAATTCAAAATTGAAATGTGAAGTTGTTTTAACTGATGCAATTTTAATATATTGGGTTTAATGGTTGATATCTCGAGTAGAATGTTAGGATCAGCATTTAGACAGCTTCAGTATATAGTTTTGGTTACTGCATAAGTTAAATTCAGATTTTCATATGTAATGACAGTTGGAAGAACATGCTTTGTGTTTTCAACAGCTGGGGTTTTTTGGTGTCCAGCGAAAACCAAAAATGGGTAAGCACAGACTGACAAAAATTGTAAAATCTTTGGAGGCAAGGAAAATTGGTGGGCTCCTGACACATTGTTTTTAGAATTTGTGAGGAAATTCATAATAACATGGTTTGTAGAATAATATTGTTTTGAAATAACTAATTGCCAAGGTATTTCTTTTTTAGTCAGACCTTCAAGTGAAGTATCTGTAAGGTAGATTTAAAGGTGCAGTTTGAAGTTATGTCTATCAAGCATTCATATTCACATAACAACAGGCTACAGGGTTTTCTCAAAGCAAATAACGGTTCAACCACCTACGCATGATCTCGCCACACTGTCAGTGAGTTTCCAAGGGCGAATTCAGGGGAGGGTCAAAGGGTGACCCCCCCCCTGTGGTGAAAAATATCTTTTCATTAGTTACGAAGTCTTTAGTAATACGTAAGAAAAGGTATAGTGGGAAAATGTTTCTATAAAATAAATTTAAAATCTTTTTTCCTTACTTAGTGTTATTATTGTTCAACTTCACTTTTATAGAAACTGTAAGCTTAAGTGATTGACTTTTCTGGCCT